>NC_133768.1:82748587-82776365 GCF_036562045.2 Rhinolophus sinicus | reverse complement strand
AGATGCCTCAATATGAATACTTTGGGATGGTATCCTGATTCCATTACAAGGGAACTTGCTTTATGTCAGCCACATGGTGACAGCAATGCTGTTGTTTCTGAGCTCGAGGCAGCATATATTCTGAGGGAACCTATGTTACTACAACTTCCCTGGTGGCTATGATACTGGTGCTTCGGGATGTAGCCCACTTCTGTTCTAAGGGAACTTGCTTTATGCAACAGCAGCATCTTTTTCACTGCTGGTGCTTCCGAGCCTGAGGCAGCATCTGTTCTGTGGGAAGTTTCTTTAGAGGTGGCACTGGCGGTCAACATATTGGCATTTGGTGGTATTGGCCACTTCTGTTCTAAGGGAACTTGCTTTATGGCAGTAGCACCAGCTGCCTCACTGCAGCCATCACAGGAAGTCACATCTGTTGTGAGGAAAATTGCTTTATGACAGCCACATAAGCTTTTTTTTAAAATTAAATTTATTGGGGTGACAATTGTTAGTAAAATTACATAGATTTCAGGTGTACAATTCTGTATTACATCATCTATAAATCCCATTGTGTGTTCATCACCCAGAGTTAGTTCTCCTTCCATCACCATATATTTGATTCCCCTTTACCCTCATCTCCCACCCCCCACCCCCCTTACCCTCTGGTAACCACTAAACTATTGTCTGTGTCTATGAGTTTCTGTTTCTCATTTGTTTGTCTTGTTCTTTTGTTGTTTTTGTGACCCAGCAATCCCTCTCCTGGGTATCTACCCAAAAAATCTGAAAACATTTATAGATAAAGACACGTGTGCTCCAATGTTCATGCAGCTTTGTTTACGGTGGCCAAGACATGGAAACAACCAAAATGTCCTTCGATAGATGAATGGATGAAGAAGTTGTGGTATATATACACAATGGAATACTATTTGGCAGTAAGAAAAGATGATATAGGAACATTTGTGACAACATGGATGGATCTTGAGAGTGTAATGCTGAGTGAAATATGTCAGACAGAAAAAGCAGAGAACCATGTGATTTCACTCACATAAGCTTTTGCACTGCTGTGTATTTCAGGCCCAAGGCTGCATTTCGCCTGATGGAAACTGCTTTATGGCAGCAGCACTGGCGAACACCATAAGGGTATTTGCTTTGCAGCAGTGGCAACACCTGTCTAACTGCACCATCTTCTGGGCCTGCTGTCACATCTATTGTGAACAAACTAGCTTGAGGGCAGCAGCACCTGCAGCTTCCATATTGAGGCTTTTAGGTGTAGCCTGTGTCTCTTCTGAGGGAACTTGCTTTACAGCAGGGGCAGCAAAAAGCAGGGGCAGCAAAAATCAGGAAATTACATATTGGCTGATCAGAAATCACTTGGAACCACCTGTCAGTCACACCTTTACATGTAGGAATAAGATGGCAGTCATCAGCTATTATGTGGTAGCCATGAGAAAAGTCACACGACAACCACGTGGGAATTACTCGGGAATCACATGTGATCACATAAGAATCACGTGATAATCAGGCAGGAATCACGTGGTAGTTACATGGGAATCACATGCCAATTATGTCTCGGTCATGCAGGATTCATGTGCTTATCAAGTATACATATTCTTTCATTAAGTTCACATGCAACTGACGGAGCTGTAGCAGAGTGGTAGTGGCTGCAGCAGCTACAGCCATCCTGCTTCCACTTAAAGGGCGAGACCATGTATGATCTGAGTGTACTTACTTTGCGGCAGCAGCAGTGAGTGCCCCACTGATGTTCTAGGGCATGAGTCCATGTCTCCTTTGAGGGAACTAGCTTTATGGCAGTTGCACAGGCTGCCACCACATTGACACATAGGTGCTAATGTCCGAATATGTTCTGAAGTTACTTGCTTTATGGCAGCAACAGCAACTGCCTCACTGCTGACATTTCGGAGAATGAGGCCATGTCTGTTGTTAGGGAACTTGACCTTTGGCTTCAGTGCTGTTGCTTTTGGGCCTTAGTCCTGGTGTTTTTTGAAAATACTTGCTTCACAGCTGTGGCACCGGATGTCATGATACCAGCACTTAGGGATGGTAGGTAGTCTCTGCTAGGAGGGAACTTGCTTTATGGTGGTGACATGGCTGCCACAATGCTGGTGTTTCAGGCTTGAGTCAGAGTATGTTCTGAGGGAATTTGCTTTGCCACAGTTTCACTGGTGGCCACAATTCTGGCAATTCAAGGTGTAGGCCCCTTCTGTTCTAAAGGAACTTGCTTTATACAGCAGCAGCTTCCTCACTGCTGATACTTCAGGGCCTAAGGCAGTGTCTGTTTTGAGGGAAGTTGCTTTACAGCAGTGGAATGGGCAGTTGCCACAGTTGCACTTCGAGGTGTAGGCCACTTCTGCTTTAAGGGAACTCGCTTTATGGCAGCAGTGGCTGCCTCACTTCTGCCATTTTGGAGAATGAGGCTGAGTCTGTTCTTATGAAATTTGACCTACAGCTGTGGCAGTGGGTGCTGCACTGCTGTCACTTTGGGGTCTTAGCCCAGGTGTGTTCTGAAAAAAATTGCTTCATAGCTTTGGCACCAGCCACTGCTATATCAATGCTTATGGATGGTAGTCTGAGTCTATTATGAGGGAACTTGGTTTACAGCAGGGCCAGCAAAAATCACGTGACTGTCCCCTGGAAATTGCATATCACTCGTGCAGGAATCATGTGGAATAGCGTGGCTGTCATGCTGATACCATGTGGAAATCATGTTGCAGTCATGCAGGAATCACATGGCAGCCATGAGAAAATCTTGTGATGGCCACGTGGGAATTACATGAGAATTATGTGACAGTAAGGTGAGAATCACATGCCAGTCACATGGGAATTACATGAGAATCACATGATGGTTACATGGGAATCGTGATGGTCACGGGGGGGAATCATGTACCAACCACATGCCAGTCACGTGGGAATCACGTGACGTTCAGGCCGTAATCACATGATGGTCATGCAGAAATCACATGATAGTGATGCGGGATTCATGTGCCTACCAAGTATGCATATGATTTGGACGAATTCACATGAACACTGACGCAGTATTGCTTGGTTACGGTTAGGGTTAGGGTTAGGGTTAGTGTGAGAGTGAAGGTTAGTGTTAAGATTAGGTTTTGTGTTAGTGTTAAGGTTTGGGTTGGGGATAGAGTTAGGGTTAGTGTTAGTTTAGGGTTATGGTTAAGGTTAGTGTTAGCTTCTGAGTTTTGTTAGGGTTAGACTTATGGTTATAATTTGGGTTAGCGTTATGGTTAGAGTTGAGTTTAAGATTAGGGTGCAGATCAGGGTAATGATTAGAGTTTTCTTTGAGGTTAAGGTTTGGGTTTCAATTCAAGTTAGTGTTAAGTTTAGATTTAGCTTTGACATTACATTTCGGTTCACATTCGTGTTTGTGTTAGTTATTTTTTTTTTTTTAGATTTAGGGTCAGGGTGATGTGTAGGGTTAGGGATAATGTTAAGTTTTGAGTTTGTGTTAAATTTAGGGTTAAGTCTAGAATTGGTTTACAGTTAGGGTTAGATTTAGCACTGATTTTATGATTAGGTTTAGGGTTAGGGTTAGAGTTAGCTTTGAGGTAGGGTTTGGGTTTCAATTAGGATTAGGACTAGAATTAGGGTAAAGGTTAGGTTAAGGGTTAAGGTTAAAATTAGTCTAGGGTTAGAGATAAGATTAGGGTTAGGTTTGAAATTAGGGTTAGGGTTAGAGTTTGAGTTAAAGTTAGGTTTAGAATTAGATTAAGAGTTAACTGAGGTAAGGGTTTGTGTTTAAATTAGGGTTCAGTTTAGTGTCAGGGTTAGGGTTTATGTTTTAAGGTAAGCTTACAGTTAGGGTTCAGTTAGAGTTAGGGTTAGACTTAAGGTTAGCCTTGTATTTATGATTATCGTTAGTTTAGTGCTAAGTTTGAGGTTCTGTTTAGGAATTAATTAGGTTTAGGTTTACTGTTAGGGTAAGGGTTTTGTATTAGGGTATCTTTAGGATTAAGCTTAGTGGTGGGTTTGGGTTTTTAATTAAGGTTAAGGTTAGGGTTATAATTATGTAAGGTAAAGGTTAAGTTTATGATTATGGTTACAATTAGCTTTGAGTATAGAGTATAGGTTTAAATTAGTGTTTAGTTTATGTTTAAGTTTAGGATAACTGCTAGGGTAAGTAGTAGGTTTAGGGTTGGGTTTAGTGTTAAGTTTGAGGTTAGGGTTACAGTTAAGGGTTAGGGAAGAGTTGAAGTTATTGTTAGGGTTAGTGTAGAGTATATGATTAGGGTTCATTGTAGGGTTAGGATTAGCTTTGTGGTTAGAGTTTGGGTTTCAATTAGGTTAGTGGTAGGTTTAGGGTAAGTGCTAAGTTTAGGGTTAGGTTTGAGGTTAGGGTTACAGGTAGTGTTAGGTTTTGAGTTAGTATTAGGGTTGAATTTATAATTAGGTTAGTGTTAGGGACAGAGTGAGTTTTGAGGTTAGATTTTTGGTTTACATTAGGGTTAGAGTTAGAGTTAGGGTTAAGGTTAAGGTTAGGGTTAAGGTGAAGGTTGGGGTTAGGGTTAGATTTAGGGTTAGTGTTTAAATTAGGGTTAGGGTTTAGGGTTAGGATTAGGGTTAGCGTTGCATTTATAAAGTTTGTGATTAGGGTTATGGTCTGGGTTAGGATTGGCATTAGGGTTTTTACGTTGTGGTTTTTACGTTACAGTTGGTGTTAATGTGAGATTTGAGGTAGGATTGCGGTTAGGGTTATGGTCACTGTTAGGGTTTAATGTTTCACTTATGTCAATGGTTTGCTTAGTGTAAGGATTAGTATTAGAGTTAGAATTGAGGTTAAGGTTAGGTTTAGGGTAAGTGTTAGTGTTTGGTAGAGCCTTAAGGATGAGGTTAACATTGTGTTAAGTTTTGGATTTGGTTGTGTTTAGTGTAGTGTTCGAGGTTAGTGTTAGGGTGAAGGTTATGGTTAAAATTAAGGTCAGAATTACGTTAAGTTTAGGAATAGAATTAGCTTTAGGATTCAGATAGAGGTTAGGTTTAGAGTTTAGTTAGGGTGTAGGGTTAGGGCTAAGTATAGGTTAAGGGTTGTGGTCATGTATAGATTTAGGGTTCAGGTTATAGTCAAGGTTTATGTTGATGGTAGGATTAGTGTTTGTGTTGGTGGTAAAATTAGGTTTGGGATTATGATACCATGAAGGTCAGGGTTAGGATTGAGTTTAGGATTAAGGTTAATTTAAGGTTAGGGTTAAGTTTAAGTTTAGGGTTGAGTTTCAGTACAGGGTTAGGCTTAAGGTGAGAGTTAATGTTAGGGTTAGTGTTACATTTAGGACTAGGCCTAGGGTGGGGGTCATGTTTTGTGTTATTTTTATTTTTATGTTTTGGTAACACTATGGTTTATTAAGTTGTGCCTTAGTACAGGCACTGAGGCTTCCCCATGGTGCTCTGGATGTCCTGCCAGTTCCTTTTGAGCAATGATACCAGGAAATTGACAGCTAAGTTCATGTTGTACACACGCTCATCATCTGTCATCTTCATGTGGCCAACAGCCACTGCCAGACACAGCATCTTCTTCATCTGGAACTTGATAGTGGATTTCACTTCATCGACTTTGTCCACCATGTTCTCATTGTGGGTCAGCAAGGAAGGGAACTCGCCAGCCTTATTCAGGCCTGGGCCCAGGATTCATGGGACCTGCTTGATCAGAGACTCTGAAGACAAAAATGCATCATACTTCTTGGCCAGATTGTTGACCAGTTTCTTATTCTTGTTGAGCTTCCTCAGTGCCTCAATGTCCCTAACCCCAATGTGGGGGATATCCACAGCCTTGGCCTCATCACAGTGCTGCTGGTCCACCAGAACACATATAGAGAACTTGGGGCGGGGAGTGGATTTAAGCCTCATGGTGCCTGAGAAGCATTTGTCCTTCTGAGGGTCATAGTTCTTCAAGCTGATCTGCAGCTCCATAGTTTCCAAAAACTTCCGGCACTTGCACTGGTTTCCGTGCCTCGTAGAGAGTGTCACGGGAGACTTTGCTGCTCATGTTGCCTCGCACCCAAAAACAGGAAAAGAGCCAGGTTTTGTCTTGAGTGTAGGAGTAGGGTTAATGTTACTGTTAGGTTTACTTTTGGGGTTGAAGATAGGTTTAGGCTTAGGGTTAGCTTTAGTGTTAGGTCTAGTGTTGAGGTTAGGATGAATGAGTTAGGGTTAGGTTTTGGTTGATGTAAAGATTAGGATTAAGGTTAGGGTCAGGATTAGGTTTAGGTTTGTTAGGGTTAGAAGTAGACTTTGAGGTGGGTTAGGGTTAGGGTTAGTTCTGAGGTTAGGGCTTGGGTTTCAACTAGAGATAAGCTTAGTGTTGGGGTTAGGGAAAGAGCTAGGTTTAGGGCTAGGGTTAGGTTTAGGTTTGGAGTTGGGGTTGGGGTTGAAGTCAGTATTAGGGATAGGGTTAGCATTGAGTTTATGATTAGGGTTCAGTTTAGGATTAAATTTAGCCCAGGTTACAGTATGGGTTTAGGTTAGGGTTAGGGTGAGTTCTAGGATAAAGGTAAAGGCTAGGGTTAGTGTTAGGTTTAGGGTAGTGTTAGTGTTAGAATTAGGGGTAGAGTTGGGTTTACAGTTGCTTGTATGATTAGGATTAGAATTGGGGTAGGGTTAGATTTAGCCTTGAGGTTAAGGTTTAGGTTGAATTTATAGTTAGGTTTAGTTTAGGGTTTGGGTAGACACTAGGGTAGGGTAAAGTTTATGTTTACATTTAGGGTTAAGTTTTGTATAAGGGTTGGGTTTAAGCTTACGGTTACAGTAGGGTTCATGGTTAGTGTTATGGATAGTGTTGAGATTATTATCGGGGTTAAGTTAACATTAGAGGTAGAATAATCTTTGAAGTTAGGGTTTGTGTTATTGTTCGGGTTAAGTTTATGATTGAGTTAAGGGTTAGGATTTGAGTTAGAGATAGCTTTGAGGTTAGTTTTTGGATTTACACCAGAGTTAGTGTTAGAATTAGCATTAGGTTAATGCATAGTGTTTGGATTAGGTTTACGGTTGGTGTTTGAGTTGGGTTGTGTATTAGTTTTAGGGTTAGGGTAGTTGTAGAGTAAGGGCTAGAGTTAGGTGAGTTTTGCTTTAGGTTAGGGTTAGGGTTAGGTTTTGGATTAATAGTAGGTTAGGGTTAGAATTAGGGTTAGGTTTATAGTTATAGTTATGGTTAGCTTTGAGGTTAGGGTTTGGGTTTAAATTAGAGTTAGGTTTAGGGTAAGGATTAGGGAAAGGTAGTGTTGGTGTTAGGTTTAGGGTTAGGGGTAGGTTAGGGTTAGATTTTTAGTCAGCTTACTATTAGGGTTAGGGTTAGGTTAGGGTTTAGTTTATATTTTAGGTTGGGGTCTGAGTTAGCATTGAGATTAATGTTTTTGTTTAAATTAGGTTTAGGATTAGGGTTAAGGTAAGGGCTGAGTTTAGGGTTAGGTTTAAGTTAGGGTTAGATTTTGAGTTAATGTTAAGGTTAAGGTTAAGGTTAAGGTTAAGGTTAGTGTTAGGGTTAGGCTTAGGTTTGGGTTACAATTTATGGTTAATGTTACATTTGTGCTAGTGTTAAAGTTAGGGTTAGGATTAAGTTTAAAAGTAGGGTTTAAATTAGGGTTGGTGTTAGGGTCAGTATTAAGGTAAGACACAGGGTTTGGATAAGGGTTAGTGTTACATTTAGGGTTGGATTTGGGTTAAGTTTAGAGTAGGTTTAGGGTTAGGGTCAGGGATAGGGTTAGGGTTAGGTTTAAGTTAAGGGTTAGGATGAGGACTAACTTTTGAGTTAAGGTTAGGTAGGGCATTAGGTTTAGAGTTAGGGTTACAATTAGAACCAGGCTTATGGTTAAGTTTGATTTTATATTTAGGGTTAGGGTGAGATTTAGCTTTGAGTTTAGGGTTTGTTTAAATTATTTTTTGGGGTTCGGTTAAAGGTTTGGTTAAGGTCTCAGGTTAGTGTTAAGTTTAGTTTTAGGGTTAGATTTTGAGTTAGGGTTATAGTTAGGTTTAGGGTGAGAGCTAGGATTAGGATTAAATTAAGAGTTATGGTTAGGTTTATATTCAGAGTTAGAGTTAAGGTTTGGATTAAGTTTAGGGTTAGAGTTAACTTTGAGGTTAGGGTTTAGGTTGAAATTCGAGTTAAGTTTCATGTTAGGTTTCAGCTAAGAGCTAGGGTTAAAGTTAAGTTTGGGGTTAAGTTGAGGTAACATGTTTTGGGTAAGTGTTATGGTTAGGAATAGTGTTAGGGTTTAGTTTATGCTTAGGGTTATGGTTATAATTAGAGTTAGCTCTTAATTTAGGGGTTGGGTTTGAATTAAGGTTAGGCTGAGGGCTAGGGTATGAGGTAAGGTTAGTGTTAGGTTTCGATTTACATTTAGATTTAGATTTACATTAAGTTTTTGGTTAAGTTTAAGGTAAGGGTTAGGTTGGAGATAGTGTTCAGTTTATGATTAGGGTTACGATTAGAGTAAGCTTTAAGGTTGGGGTTAAGTTTTGAAATATGATAATAGTTAGGGTTAGTGTTAGAGTTAGCATTAGGGTTAGGGTTCGGTTGAGTTTATGATTAGGGTATGGTTATGGTTAGGCTTAGAGTTACTTTTAAGATTCTGTTTTAGATTTAAATTAGCTTTAGGTTTAGGTTTGGATTTAAGGTAAGGGCTATGGTTAGGATTAGTTTCAGGGTTAGGGTTAGGTTTTAAGTTTAGTGTTATGGCTAGAGTTAGGGTTAAATTTAGGTTTAGGTAGGGGTTGAGTACACGATTAGGATTAGGGTTTGCATTACCTTTGAGTTTAAGGTTTGGGTTTCAATATGGGTTAATTTTGGGTTTAGTGTTAAGGTGAAGACTAGGGTTGGGTTTACATATGTTGTTAGTTTTAGGGTTAAGGTTAGGTTTTGAGTTAGGGTGAGAGTTAGGGTTGAGTTTAGGATTAGGTTTAGGATTAAATTTACAATTAGAATTAGCTTTCAGGTTAAGATCTGATTTTAAATTAGTGCTAGAGTTATGGTTCGGGTTAGGGTAAGGGCAAGGGTTAGGGTTAGAGTTAGGGTTCCCCAGCAGTGTCTCCTGAAGTAAAACCTGATATATCTTATGTTTGCTCATCTAAGACATTATTAAAGTCCTCATATTTACATGAAAACCATCACCCATTTAAGCAAGCGTTGAATGTTACCATACATTCCTTTTGCCCATATTACCTGATTTATGTCAGCTAGTTACCATGCTTGTGGGGCCCAGAGGGGCACAACACAGGATGCAACTTGCAGGTTGTCAAGATCCCAAAACTCCTCTAGGAGCCTTACCCAATAATCTGGGCCTAGCTTTTGAAGGAGACAACTGCATTGCTGAATGGCTGTGAGACTCTATTCCGTGAGCCTTTCCAAAACCTGTAGACTGCTATAAAATTCAAAAATTAAAGGAAAATCCATTTATAATGATTTCACATGGCTCTGTCCTGTCCTTCATGAAAAGCTTGGCTCATCTATCGATGCTGAGACAACAAAATTTGCCTTAAATTCAGGTTTTCCTAATAGATTAGACAGAGAACTGTCTGCCTTAACTAAAAAAGACTGGGAAGTTCTTCCCACTGCTCAACTTGGGGCCCATGCTGATTCCTTAGCCCAATCTTTTGATAAAGCTAGAGACAAGAAAGCAAATCAAATAATTAATCTACAGCTCCAATAATTGGAGGCAAAGGCCAATTGTAAAGCTAAACCCAACCCTGAAGGGATTTGTCATTACTGAAAAAACAAAACCAAACCTGGTCTTTTGAAATGAGACTGCTCAAAATTCAAAATTTAGCAACGACAAACTATTTTCATTGATTGTAAACTCCCTAAAGACAGTTCTTAGAGGAGAAAAAGAGGCTACTTGCCCTCTACCCCTTGAATATTTTAGGAGAAACATCTATTCAGATTGAAAATGACTTTTATCCTGTCCTAGTTGACACTGGTGCCACACTTTCTACCTTAAACCCTACACAGATCAAGCAGCCCCTTCCTTGGTGTATGGAAAGAATTGAAGTCGTAGGGATTGAGAACTCTTCACAAACATGATTTTCCCCCCAAACCTATGATTTTTTCCACTGGGACCATTAACAGATACTTGCTGTTTCCTAATCAGTTCATATGCCAATAAATATATTAATTAGGTCAATAGTTTCTACAAAAACATAAGCCCTCAATAAGTTTTTCTTGTCAGGGGGAAATACCTTTAACATTGAATTATACTTCCTCAAATGAAGGCTCAAATGAAATTAGTAGGGTGGAAAATAGTACCTTTATTCTTTCTCTTGAGATGAACTCAACCTCTTTGTACAGCAACTAGGAACCAGGTCAGGCAGCCATCCTGGATATAGCCAATAGAATGCACACAAGCAGCTGCAAGACTCAGTTACAGGGGCTGTGTGGTTGTAGGAGGCAGTTGCAGACACACACATAGTGGAGGAAGGCAGTGCCAACAGCAAGGGCAGGGCCAACTACAGGTTCATTGATAGCTGTGGGTACTCTGGCTGACAGTGTAACACTCTTGTGGCTACAGGGTCTTCCCATGGGTGTGTGCATGGCACTGGAGGCCAGCAAAGGGATCTGGGCTGGGTGCATGTAGTTGCATAGCTGGAAAGGGTAGCTGGAGGTGAGCATAACAGTGCAGGCCACTGACAGGAGACAGAGCTGAGCCCACAAGTACCTGTGCGATACTTGGCTATAGACCAGCAACCATGTGGCTGTAGGGTTTCCACAGTGCAGCACAGCAGTGGATGCTGGTGATGTGAATGAGGCTGGGAGTCTACAGGTGCACAGCTGGAAGGGCTAGTTGCTCATATCAGATTATTTATAAGAACCAAAACCCAGAAATAACCTAAATGTCCATCAAGGTAAGTGGATAAACAATTTGTGGTATAGCTGTACAATAAAATACCGCTTAGCAAAACAGACAAACAAAAAACAAACTGATACACTCAGAAACATGGATAAAGCTCAAAAAATTTATGCTGAGTGAAAGAAGCCGGATATACAAGACAAGTTCATACTGTATGATTTCATTTATATAAAATCCTAGAAAATGCAAATTAATACATAGTGGCAAAAATTAGACAAATGTTTGCTTGGGGATGGGAGGCAGGGAAGGGCAGTAGGGAGACACTAACAAGACACAAGGAAACTTAAGGGAGTGAGTGTTAAGGTGTGTTCCTTATGTTGAAAGTGATGATGATTTCAAGGGTGTATGCAGGTGTTAAAACTTATGAAAGTGTGGTGCATTAAATATATGCAATTTATTATATTTGAACTGTACATCAATTTTTTTAAGATGAAGAAAAGGGTGTAAAGGTTAATAGTGTCTAATTATGCTAATTGATCAAAGAAGAAGATTTGATCACATAAAGTTTTGTTTGATTATAAAGAGCCACCTTTCATCCAGAGATAACTCTTCTTCCCAATGCCTGGAATCTGGGCTGGCCATGTGATTTGATTTTATCAACAAAATATGGCACATTGCACAATTTCTGAACCTAGTTCTCAAAAGACCTTGCAGGTTCTTCTCTTTTCTTCCTGAATGCTGCTGCCATGTGAACAAGCCCAAGTTATTCTACTATAAAGGATATATGGAAGACAACCAAGGCATCCATGCTGATAGCCTGTGGATCCCAGACATCCTAGATACAGGTCATCCATTCCTGGCTGCAGACACAAGAGTGCGCAAGGAGAGACCTACAGAAGAACTTCACAACTGAGCCCAGATCACATAGCTGAACTCCAGAAGGTTGAGGTAACAAAGAACTGATCCAATCACTAAATTTTGAAGTGATTTGTTACCCAGCCAAAGCTAACTGATACATGAGGCATTTGAACCTTGAAAAGAGCATTTGAGCTCATGTGGTTGTGGGGTATAAGAAAACTTGATTCAAGCATGTTCTGGGGAGGGAAGGAGATGGGAAGAATATGTTTAGAAAATTCTTTGGAGAGATCCAAGATGGCGGAGTAAATAAGCACTGTGCCTGTTTCCTTCTGTGAACACATTAAAATTACAACTAAATTATAGAACAATCGACCTGGAGAACCATCTGAAGTGAGGTGTTTTCTGGGGACTAGCAGCAGGAGCTCTTACCCATCCAATAAGATAAATACAATTTGATCAGTGGTAGATAACACCGTGCCTGGACAGGGTTGTCTACCAGTTTTGGTGTACCAAATTTTATCTCCCGCAGGAGAAGTGGGCTGTGGGCTTTGATCTATGGTCAAGATGGGCATAATAACCACCCATAGGGTCATGCATAGAGATCCCTGCTTTATCATGGGCACTGAATAGTGATTTAGGGAGGGATTTTAAAGACAAAAGTTGGGGGTATTATTAGTCCCCATTCTATACCAAAATCCCGTGGAGCTAGGATCCCCAACTACCGAGGTCTGGTTTGCCATGACCAAGAGATTGCATGTGTCCCCGTGGGTACGTCTTGTGTCAACGGTAAGAAGAGGTTGTTTCGGTGCCTCATTGGGGCATGAGACTATGTGGCCCACTTACCTGAATTTGGAGGGCCTGGTAGGACCCAGCTGTCAGGAGTAATCACTGGGTCTTTTTCTTCGAGGTGAGTCATTGATGGTCTAGAGGGCCTAATGCAGCTGGGTGGTCCACCCCTAGAGGGAGGCAGTCTCCATTTTCAATTGTCCCTTTAACAGTCCATTATATTGTTCAATTAGACTGGCAGCAATTAGATTGTAGGGTAAGTAAAATGACCACGTTATGTCATGCTGTTCAGCCCAGATCTGGGTAAGAACTCCAGATAAGGGGGTCCCATTGTCACTGTTAATGTGTGATGGGAGCCCACAAGCCACACTTAGGTGTTCAAGTCCCCAGATGGTGTTCCATTGTGTGACCTGTTTACTTAGGAAGGCCTGCAGGAAACCAGTTGTATCCACACAAGTCAGGGCATATTTGCAGCCCTCCAACAGGGAAAGGGGTCCTATATAATTGACCTGCCAGTGACAAATTAGTTCATGTTCTCTGCCAATGTGCCCCATGTGTTGCCCCAGTTGTTTAGGATGTCATTGATGACACACAGGACATTGTTTACAGATAACTTTGAGGTCTTCTGCTGACATGTCAAGGCTGTATTGTATGGCCAGTTGGAGGAGAGTACATTGGCCTTGGTGGCCACTCTTGTTATGTAGCCATTGAGCTATTTTTGTTGTTGTTGTTGTTAGTCGGGCCCAGCACAGGCAGGTGAGGCTGTCTGTCTCATGATTCCCTGGCAGGGTATTTAACACTGCATGATCTGGGACATGGTACACCGTGACAGTTTTCCATTGTACTGCTGCCCACGTGTTCTGCCATAAGTCCTTGCCCCATAGAGGTCGTTTTGCAACCATCCAGTCATTTGCAACCCTGGTAGGGAGCCCTATATGGCCTGGTAAGGCCCTTAAAGATCACCCAGCTGTCAGTACACAGGGTGACATAAATTGCTTCTAAGACAGTCATTATTCATGCTGCTCATAGCTCTGCCCATTGGCTGCTTTGCCCTGTTCCATCAGTCCACTATATGGTATCGGTGAAGGGCTGCACAGCAACAGCAGTCCATTGGGGTGGCTGCCCTACTACACAGACATCTGTGTACCAGGTATCTGGTTGGATTGTCCCTCGTCCTTCCTTCACAGTGGATGGCTGTATGTCCATATCGAGGTGTCAGCAGAAAGGCCTGTAGTGAGATAAGTCATGGGTCTCAGGACAGCATGCATCTCCTCACTGAGGGGGCTGTTTGCAAAAGTGCTGTGCTGCTGTAAATAACCATGTCATTTAGTCACAGTTAGTGTCTCTAAGGTAACTGAATGTGGCTTCCACAATGTGTCCTGAATCCATCCAGCAATGGGGAGGGAAGTCTTTATGGTGATAGGAATTGTGCTGGTGAGCAGTTCGCACTGATGAAGTGTATGGTACATCACACAGAGCTGTTTTTCAATGGAGCTGTACCTTTGTTCAGCTCCTTTTCATAACTGCATCCAGAAACAAAGAGGCGCACGCCATTCATTTTGCCACAAGCCCCAGCTAAAACCCTCCATGGCACTAGCCACATCCAATTCACAGGGCACGTCAGGTTGAATCATGACCAATGCCTGTACTTGCTTGACTGCCCGTTTTGCTGAATGACTGCCTTGGTGTATTGGGTTTTGCAAACCCAAGGCACCCCCTTCTTAACTAGTCTATATAATGGCCTAAGGATTTGGGCCAAGTGGGGAATGAAGGGTCGCCAATAACCCAGGAGTCCCCAAACAGATTGTATTATAACTGGGGGACAGATTAGGGGAGGGGAAAAGACTGTATTTTATCAGTAACTGCTTCTGGCATGGCTTTTGTCTTACTCACCCACATAACACCCAAGAATTTGACAGAGAACCCAGGCCCTTGCACTTTGGTACAGTTCACTGCCCATCCTCGTTGCTTCAGGTGGGGAATCAGCATTCCAGCTGCTTGCTCTGGATCTGAAAGAGATGCATAGGGTAACATTATGTCATCTATATAGTGAACCAGGTGCACTGACACAGGCTTTTAACCAGAGCTGCAGATCACTTGCCACGAGGCCATGGCACATAGTGGGACTGTGTAGATAGCCTTGGAGGAGGACGGTAAATGTCCATTGTTGCCCTCCCCATGTGAAGGCAAATTGGTCTTGACTAGCTACACACACACACACACACACAAAAAAAAAAAAAAAAAAAAAAAAAGCATTAGCCAGGTCTATGACAAAATGGTATGTTTCCAGGGCTTGTCCAGTGTCATCTAGGAGGGAAGCAATATTAGGTATAGCTGAATACAAAGGGGTTTACCTTATTCAATTCCCTATAATCTACAGTCATCCTCCAAGTGCCATCTGGTTTTTACACGGGCCACACAGAGCTGTTGAAGACACTGTGGGTTGGGTGAACAATGCCCACTTTTGCCAACTCCTGTATAGCTTGTGTTATTCTTTCCACTCCCAGCAGGTGTTATTGCCAGGTATTTGTTATGCACCGTGGGGATAAGAGTCTCACCGGAGACCATTTGGCATGTCCCCGGGCATGTCACCACCCTGCATCACTGTCTAAATTCCCCTGCCGTTGTGTTATGTGTAAGGCCTGCCAGAATGTCCACACCCAAGATGTATTCAGGTATGGGTGATATATGCACTACATATCATTTAGAGGGGAGTTGGCCAATTTATAGAACTAAAGGTATTTTTTAGACCTAATCGTGCTTTCTCCATGGGTTCCTGGAAATATTAGGTTGGTGCAAAAGTAATTGCAGTTTTTGCAATTATTTTAACCCTTTAAACTGCAATTACTTTTGCACTAACCTAATGGTTGGGGTTGCCATATATCAAAGTGCATTTAGCTCCTGTATCAGCAAGAGCTAAAATCTTCTGTTTATTCTTGGAAGACTAGTGGATGATCAGTTCTACATGAAAACTCCAATTCCCGGCGTACACCCTGACTTGGAGTCCAGGGCCTTGGCCTCCATCCTACTGCAGAAGGCATGGCTCCTGCCAGCCCTCTTCCTTAGGTGGCACCGTGGGCTGAGTTTCCCCCTTCTTCTGCAGGAGACCATCTTGGGGTGGCATTTTGCAGCAACATTTCTCTTTGGGTAACTTCTGCCACAATTTGCTAAAGGCTGCATTTGGTTGTCTGTCAATTTATTCCAGGGTATCCCTGCTTGGTGCAGGTCATATCATATTTGCTTATGGGTTACACAAACAGCACCCCCCTTTCCCTTCTGTTCAGCCTTCCTGACTCCCCAGCAGTGTACGTTTTCAGTCTTTCCTAGATCTGACACTGTTTGTGCAGCAGGGGAAGTTGCTTGCCCTACCAGGGGACTCAAGAAGGAAACCAAGGTACCACACTGTTGGTTAGGGGCCGACTGTAAAATGACATCCTTGATCCCTGCTGTAAAAAAAACTCACTATCTGGCCCTGTGAAGTTCTAAGAATAGACAGCATGTCTCATTCCCAGACTCCAAAGAACATCCTGCAGTTCTTTCATAGTCAGCCATCTAATAGGTTGCATGGGTATGTCTCCTCATTTGGCTAGGCAGCCTCCATGCAGTAATTAATGATGCCAGGAGTGAAACTGTCTCCTCCTCATTGATGGCCTCATAAAGCCGCTGCCTCAGTGGAAGGTGGCTTGTTACTGATGCAAGCATACCTATAAGAGACACAGTAAGCACCCAATAGTATAGAACATGTAACACACACGCACGCACAGACAGCAGCTGAAACACAAGCAGAATTGACTATATTGTTGATATGATCACTCTGAAAAATATCTTGTGGTCTGTCATCTTTCCCTTCAGTTATTTCAAGTATGAGGCTGAGAAAGATATGGTCTCCAGTCCGATTTGGACCTGGTGAGCCCCATGTGGAACAGGCGGAACCAATTGCAGTGGAGGCTTATTTACACGAATACACACACTCCTTTTACATGGACTGGAGGCCATGAAGGCCTGGGAAAGGGTTTTGACAACATACCAAAAGATATTTTTAAATATCTTCTTTTTATTGAGATGTTAAAAATATAAGTTTATGGGATGTCAGAAACACAGTGGCATGAGGGGTGCTCCTTGAAATCTCCCCTGGGAGTTACAGCAAATTGAACAGCTGTAATTAAGCAAAGGACTCCCTACACAACACACAAGCATGTCTGAGAGATCTGTGCGTTGAAACATCTGAAGGTGGGCAAATTTGGAGGGAACAAGGGAGAAGGGAAGGAAGGAGTGCAGAGACACAGTCTGGAGCTCACTGTGGTCATGGGAGAGGGAAACATTCAGACTGCAGGTCCACTTTCTGTGACTCACACAGCTGCCTGAGGGATCAGCATATAATAAGGCTGAACCAGTGATCAGGGCAGAGACCTTCGGGCAAAGACTGAATACAGAAGAGCGAGAATTACAGTTCAAGCCCTCACTACCAGGTAGAAAACAAAGAGGCTGCCTGGCCACCACCACCCACCCTCCTAGAGCTCGCCTCTTCTCACCCTCCCAGTGTTAGAAACGGGTCCCAGAAGAAACTGTAGTAGTGTCGGATTAAACAGCAGTATATCTATAGCCCTGAGAACTGGAGAGACAGTTCCGCAGTGTCAGACACACAGTGTGCCTAATTCTGGTGACAGAGAAGGAGCTGTAGGGACGATACAGCTGTGGGATGGAAGTCGCCATTGCTTGGAGCCAAAAACACACCTGCCACCTCTCCCAGCCCACCCTACCCCCACCTTTGATGTGTGATCCCTGTGGTGATAACCAAGGCTGCTGAGAGACATAAGCTCTGCATGAGGCTGCAGAGGCAACATTGGAATTTCACAGGCACCAACCATATGGTGCCTTCAAGAGACACATCTCAGCTACAAGGACAAATATAGACTCAAAGTGAAATGGTGGAAATTGATACTCTAAGCAAATGGTAGGCAGAGAAAATCAGGTGAAGCCATACTGATATCAGATGAAACAGACTTCAGGATAAAAGAGGTAATAAGAGAAAAAGATGGACATTTCATAATGATAAAGGGGACAATACAAGAAGAAGACATAACACTCATCAATACATATGCACCCAACCAGGGAGCACCAAAATATACAAAGCAACTACTAACAGAACTAAAGGAAGAAATTGACCAAAACACAATTATAGTAGGGGACCTAAATACGCCATTGTCAGCTATGGATAGATCATCCAAACAGAAAACCAATAGGGAAATAGCAGCCCTAAATGACACATTAGACCAAATCGATATAATTGACATTTATAAAGTACTTCATCCTAGAACATCAGACTACACATTTTTTTCTACTGTCCATGGAATATTCTGAAGGCTAGACCATATAACTACCTCAACATAAAACTAGCCTCAGCAAATTTAAGAAGACTGAAATCACAACAAGCATATTCTCTGATAACAAGGCTTTGAAATTGGATATCAACTGCAAAAAAGAAAGCAGGAAAAACCATAAATATGTGGAGATTAAACAACATGCTTTAAAGAATGACTGGGTCAAAGAAGAAATAAGAGAGACCAAAAGATACATAGAAACAAATGAAAATGAAAATACATCCACCAAAATTTTGGGGATGCAGCAAAAGCAGTTTTAAGAGGGAAATGTATATCATTACAGCCATATCTCAACAAAAAAGAAAATTCTCAGATAAACAATCTCACATTACACCTTCAAAATCGACAAAAAGAAGAACAAATGAATCCCAAAGTGAGCAGAAGTTTAGGATATAATGAAAAACAGAGCAGAGCTAAATGAAATAGAGAACAAATAGACAATAGAAAAAAATTAATGCAACAAAGATCTGGTTCTCCGAAAAAATTAATAAAATTCACAAAACCTTGTCTAGACTCACTAAGATAAAAAGAGAAAAGACACTAAGAAACAAAATCAGGGACTTCCGGACAAATGGCGGAGTGAGGTGAGCCTCTGTAAAGCTCCCCTGGAATTTACAAAGAATTGAACAACAAAAATTCCACAA
This sequence comes from Rhinolophus sinicus, assembly GCF_036562045.2. Classification (NCBI taxonomy): domain Eukaryota; kingdom Metazoa; phylum Chordata; class Mammalia; order Chiroptera; family Rhinolophidae; genus Rhinolophus; species Rhinolophus sinicus. The sequence goes on along the minus strand of NC_133768.1, from coordinate 82,757,918 downwards.
AGGACTCCCTGCACAGCAGACAGGCAACACGAAGAGGCCCACTACTGACTGAAATCACCTACAGGTGGGAGATTCACGCGAGTGGAGGGAGGAGGAAAGGGAGAAGTGCGCGGAGACGGAGCCGCGCGGGCGCAGGACGCAGACCTAGCTCAGTGCGCCGAGCTCGCTGCTTCCCGGAACTACCGCAGCTGCGGGAGATCGGACTGCTAGGGCTCCGCCAGGGCTCCACAGGGCTGAGGGGACAGCATATAACACGGCTGAACCCAACGCTCACGGCAGAGACCTCGGAGAAAAGACTGAGGGAAAAAGGCTGAAAACGGTGGTTTAAGCCCGCACTGCCGAGCAGAGAACGGAGCCTTAGGCACTGAGACTAGCCGCCCCCTCCCTCCCCTCCCAGAGCTCGCCCCACCCCCACCTGCCCGGTGCTAGAAGCGAAACAGTAGCAGTGTCAGATCAAAACAACAGAAAATTTGCTGTTTTGAGAACTGTGGACCGCAAACACAAATTCACAGCCCAACTAGTTCCAGCAAAGGGGAGAGAGCTGTGGAAGCAGGACCGGCTGTGGTGGTGGTCGCCGCCATTGCTCTGGGCCACCTCTCACAACTCACCCCGCCCCTGACCCCACCTATCTGGGCGGATCCCTGCAGGAGTAAACAGAACTGCTGAAATATACGGGCTCTGAATCAGGAGCTGGAAGAGCTTTGGAACATCAAAAGCTCTCTGCATACCCACCGGGACACTGCGCCCTGTGACCTAGACGAACTATTAACAGAGGAGAAGCCCGTCTCCCAGGGAATCCCCCCATTGTGTGAGAAGTTGGAATAGTGCAGAGAAAACATAGCACTACTGTGTGGGAGAAGAAAAATAAGTTGCAGTCGGAGAAATAATAAAACATTCTACCAACAAGTACTGGCAAACAAAAGAAAGACCTCTTCCTATCAACCTGTTGCAGAAGTCACTCCTGTAGATGTCTAGGAAGAGAAATAGTAAACCAGTAATCGCCATGAATAACCAAGGCAACAAGATAGCTCAGAAAGAAAGTGAAAAATCTCCAGAGAAGGCACTTAAAGATACAGAAATATGTGACTTAAATGACAGAGAATTCAAGATTGCAGTTCTGAAAAACTCAACGAGATACAAGAAAACACAGATAGGCAGTTAAATGAACTCAGAAACTCAATCAAAGAACAGCATGAGCATTTTACGAAAGAGATTGAAATCTTAAAAAGAACCAAATAGAATTTCTGGAGATTAAGAACTCAATAGAAGAAATTAAGAATGAAATAACCAGCTTAGGTAGTAGAGTTGACCAGATGGAGGAAAGAATCAGTGACATCGAAGATAGAAACCTGGAAATGACACAGATAGAAGAAGAAAGAGACTTGAGACTTAAAAGAAATGAAAGAACTTACAAGAACTTTCTGACTCCATCAGAAAGAGCAATATAAGAATAATGGGCATACCAGAAGGAGAAGAAAGAGAGAAGGAACAGAGAATATATTCAAACAAATTGTCGATGAGAACTTCCCAAATTTGTGGACAGAACTGGACCCTCGAATCCAAGAAGCAAATAGAACACCTAGTTACCTCAATCCCAACAGGCCTTCTCCAAGGCACATTGTATTGAAGCTGTCTAAAATCAACGACAAAGAAAGAATCCTCAAGGCAGCCAGGGAAAAGAAGACGGTATCTTACAAAGGAAAGCCCATTAAATTATCATCAGATTTTTCAGCAGAAACTCTACAAGCCAGGAGGAGTGGAACCAAATATTCAAACTATTGAAAGAGAGAAATCATGAGCCAAGAATAATATATCCAGCAAAGATATCCTTTAGATATGAAGGAGGAATAAAGATCTTTCCAGACATACAGAAGATGAGGGAACTTTCTAATACACGACCTGCACTATAAAAAATACTACAGGAGGCTATTCAACCACCGTTGACAGGTACAATTTATGGTAACCAAAACTCAAAACCGGCGAGAGTAAAGGCCTGAACCGGAATATGGGAATGGAGAAAGTAAGCGTGCTGAAGAAAATGGAATACTCTAAATATCAAACTTTCTTTTACATAAACTTAAGGGTAACCACTCAAAATAAATCCAGAATTGAAATATATACTGAAATAAAAGAAGAAACAGAGGGAAACATCATAGAATACCACCACACAGAAATAATAGACAACAACAAAAAGGCAAAGAAACAATGGAGACACAGCCTTACCAGAAAACTAAAGATAGAATGACAGGAAATCCTCACATATCAATAATCACCCTAAATGTAAATGGACTGAACTCACCAATAAAAAGGCACAGAGTAGCAGATTGGATCAAAAACTAAACCCAACCATATGCTGTCTCCAAGAGACACATCTCAGCTACAAGGACAAGCATAGACTCAAAGTGAAAGGGTGGAAATTGACACTCCAAGCAAATGGTACCCAGAGAAAATCAGGTGTAGCCATAATGATATCAGATGAAACAGACTTCAAGGTGAAAAAGATAACAAGAGACAAAGATGGACATTTCATAATGGTGAAGGGACTGTACAACAAGAAGACATAACAGTCATCAATATTTATGCCCCCAATCAGGGAGCACCGAAATACACCAAGCAACTACTAACAGAACTAAAGGGAGAAATTGACCAAAACACAATTATACTAGGGGACTTAAATACATCATTGACAGCTATGGATAGATCATCCAAACAGAAAATAAATAACGAAATAGTAGCCCTAAATGACACATTAGATGAAATGGACATAATTGACATTTATAGAGCACTTCATCCTAAAACATCAGACTATACATTCTTTTCTAGTGTACATGGAACATTCTCAAGGATAGACCATATATTGGGACATAAAATCAGTCTCAACAAATTTAAGAAGATTGAAATCATACCATGCATATTCTCTGATCACAAGGCTTTGAAATTGATATCAACTGTAAAAAGAAAGCGGGAAAAAACACAAATACATGGAGATTAAACAACATACTTTTAAAGAAGGACTGGGTCAAAGAAGAAATTAGAGGAGAGATCAAAAGATACATAGAAACAAATGACAATGAAAATACATCCTACCAAAATTTTTGGGATGCAGCAAAAGCAGTTTTAAGAGGGAAATTTATCTCATTACAGGCCTATCTCAAGAAACAAGAAAACTCCCAAATAAATAACCTCATGTTACACCTTAAAGAACTAGAAAAAGAAGAACAAGTAAAACCCAAGGTCAGCAGAAGAAAGGAAATAATAAAAATTAGAGCAGAACTAAATGAAATAGAGAACAAAAAGACAATAGAAAAATTAATGTGACAAAGAGCTGGTTCTTTGAAAAGATTAACAAAATTGACAAACCCTTGGCTAGACTTACTAAGATAAAAAAAGAGAAGACACTGATTAACAAAATCAGAAACGTAAAAGGGGAAGTTATCACGGACTCCACAGAAATACAAAGGATCATCCAAGAATACTAAGAAGGACTGTATGCCACCAAATTCAACAACCTAGAAGAAATGGACAAGTTCTTAGAAACATATAGCCTTCCAAGGCTGAACCATGAAGAACTGGAAAATCTAAACAGACCGATCACCAGTAACGAAATTGAATCAGTCATCCAAAACCTTCCCAAAAGCAAAAGTCCGGGACCAGATGGCTTCACTAGTGAATTCTACCAAACCTTCAAAGAGGATCTAATACCAATTCTGCACAAACTCTTCCAAAAAATTGAAGAAGAGACAGTACTCCCTAACTCATTTTATGAGGCCAACATTACCCTGATACCAAAACCTGGTAAGGACAGCACAAAAAAGAAAACTACAGACCAATATCTCTAATGAATACCGATGCAAAAATCCTAAATAAAATTCTAGCAAATCGAATACAACAATGCATTAAAAAGATTATTCATCACGACCAAGTGGGGTTCATCCCGGGGCACAAGGATGGTTCAACATCGCAAATCCATCAATGTGATACATCACATAAACAAAATAAAGGACAAAAATCATATGATTATATCAATTGATGCAGAAAAAGCATTTGACAAGATACAACATCCATTTATGATTAAAACACTTAATAAAATGGGTATAGAAGGAAAATACCTTAACATAATAAAGGCCATATATGACAAGCCCTCTGCTAATCTCATAATTAATGGAGAAAAACTGAAGCCCTTTGCTCTACGTTCAGGAACACGACAGGGATGTCCCCTATCACCTCTGCTTTTCAACATAGTGTTGGAAGTCCTTGCCAGAGCAATCAGGCAAGAGAAAGAAATAAAAGGCATCCAAATTGGGAATGAAGAAGTTAAATTATCACTCTTTGCAGATGACATGATGCTATATATAGAAAACCCTAAAGACTCCACCAAAAAGCTATTAGAAACAATCAACGAATACAGTAAAGTTGCTGGCTACAAAATCAACGCACAAAAGTCCATTGCCTTCCTATATACTAACAATGAAATCTCAGAAAAGAAATACAAAAAACAATTCCTTTTGCAATTGCAGCAAAAAGAATAAAATACCTAGGAATAAACTTAACCAAGGATGTGAAAGACCTATATGCTGAAAACTATAAGACATTTTTGAAAGAAATTGAAGAAGACACAAAGAAATGGAAAGACATTCCGTGCTCATGGATTGGAAGAATCAACATAGTTAAAATGGCCATATTACCCAAAGCAATATACAGATTCAATGCAATCCCCATCAAAATCCCAATGGCATATTTTAAAGAAATAGAACAAACAATCATCAGATTTGTTTGGAACCACAAAAGACCCCGAATAGCCAAAGCAATCTTAAGAAAAAGAACAATAATGGAGGTATCACACTTCCTGACTTTGGCTTGTACTACAGGGCTACAATAATCAAAACAGCATGGTATTGGCAGAAAAACAGACACATAGACCAATGGAATAGAATTGAGAACCCAGAAATAAAACCACATAAATATGGACAGATAATTTTTGACAAAGAAGCTAAAACATACAATGGAGCAAAGACAGCCTCTTCAATAAATGGTGCTGGGAGAATTGGATAGCCACGCAAAAGAATGAAACTGGACTGCTATTTGTCACCATGTACCAAAGTTAATTCAAAATGGATCAAAGACTTAAGCATAAGACCTGACACAATAAACTGCATAGAAGAAAACATAGGTACTAAACTTATGGACCTTGGGTTCAAAGAGCATTTTATGAACTTGACTCCAAAGGCAATGGAAGTAAAAGCTAAAATAAACGAATGGGACTATATGAAACTTAAAAGCTTCTGCACAGCAAAAGAAACCATTGACAAAATAAAGAGGCCACCAACTGAATGGGAGAAGATTTTTGCAAACAGTGCCTCCGATAAGGGGCTAGTATCCAGAATATACAAGGAACTCATGCAACTCAACAACAAAAAACAAACAACCCAATTGAAAAATGGGCAGAGGACTTGAAGAGACATTTCTCCAAAGAGGACATACAAATGGCAAATAGACATATGAAAAATGCTCAACATCACTAATCATCAGAGAAATGCAAATCAAAACCACAATGAGATATCACCTCACCCCAGTCAGAATGGCTATCATCAACAAGACAAATAGTAACAAATGTTGGAGAGGCTGTGGAGAAAAGGAACCTCATACACTGTTGGTGGAATGCAGACTGGTGCAGCCGTTATGGAAGGCAGTGTGGAGGTTCCTCAAAGAATTACTAATAGAATTGCCATATGACCCAGCAATCCTCTCCTGGGTATCTACCCAAAAATCTGAAAACATTTAGAGATAAAGACACGTGCTCCAATGTTCATTGCAGCTTTGTTTACGTGGCCAAGACATGGAAACAACCAAAATGTCCTTCGATAGATGAATGGATAAAGAAGTTGTGGTATATATACACAATGGAATACTATTCGGCAGTAAGAAAAGATGATATAGGAACATTTGTGACAACATGGATGGATCTTGAGAGAGTAATGCTGAGCTAAACAAGTCAGACAGAAAAAGCAGAGAACCATGTGATTTCACTGATATGTGGTATATAAACCAAAAACAACAAAAGAACAAGACAAACAAATGAGAAACAGAAACTCATAGACACAGACAATAGTTTAGTGGTTGCCAGAGGGTAAGGGGGGGTGGGGGGTGGGAGATGAGGGTAAGGGGGATCGAATATATGGTGATGGAAGGAGAACTGACTCTGGGTGATGAACACACAATGGGATTTATAGATGATGTAATACAGAATTGTACACCTGAAATCTATGTAATTTTAGTAACAATTGTCACCCCAATAAATTTAATTAAAAAAAAAAAAGAAAGCAAAAAAAACAAAAAACCATCTCTTATATTTTTACTGAATTAAAATTATGAGTGACGTCATCAAAATAGAGGCATGAGGTGAGCCTCTGGAAATCTCCCCTAGAATTTACAACAAATTGAACAACTATAACTCCACAAATGACCCCCTGCACAGCAGACAAGCAAGACGAAGATGCTCACTACCGAATTCACCTAAAGTTGGGCAAATTGCGTGAGCGGGGGAGGAGGGAAGGGAGAAGTGCAGGGACGGGACCGCGCAGGCATAGGATGCACACCTAGCGCAGTAATCCCAGTTCGCTGCATCCTGGAACAACTACAGCTGCAGGAGAGGGAAGAACTCCGACTGCTAGGGCTCAGTTTATGGCTCACAGGGCTACAGAGAAAGCATACAACACGGCTGAATCCAAAGCTCACGGCAGAGACCTCGGAGCAAAGACTGAGGGAACAAGGCTGAAAACAGGGTTTAAGCCCTACTGCCGCAGAGAACGGAAGCATTAGGCACTGAGACTAGCCGCTCCCTCCCTAACCTCCCAGAGCTCACGCCACCCACACCTGCCCAGTGCTAGAGGTGGAACAGTAGCAGTGTCAGATCAAAAGAAAAGAATATTTGCAGTTCTGACAACTGTGGTCCGCAAACACAGATTTGCAGCCCAACTAGTTCCGGCAAAGGGGAGGGAGCTGTGGAAGCAGGACTGGCTGTAGTGGTGGTCGCTGCCATTGCTCTGGGCCACCTCTCACAACCCACCCCGCCCCTGTCCTCAGCCATCTGGGTGATGCCTGCAGGAGTAAACAGAACTGCTGAAACACACGGGCTCTAAATTTGGTGCAGGAAGAGCTTTGGAACTTCAAAACCTTTCCGCATGCCCACGGGGACGTAGTGCCCTATGACCCAGGTGAACTGTTAACGGAGAAGCCCACCTTCCAGGGAATCCCCCCATTATGTGAGAAGCTGGAATAGTGCAGAGAAAACATAACACGACAGTGTGAGAGAGAAAAAAAGGCTGTATTCGGAGAGAATATAAAACATTCTACCAACAAGTACTGTGGAAAAAAAAGAAAGACCTATTCCTATCAACCTGTTGTAGAACCCACTACTGTAGATGTCTAGGAAGAGAAATAATAAATCAGTAATGGCCATGAATAACCAAGGCAACAAGACAGCTCAGAAAGAAAGTGAAACGTCTCCAGAAAATGAACTTAAACATATGGAAATATGTGACTTAAATGGCAGAGAATTCAAGATTGCAGTTCTGAAATAACTCAACGAGATGGAAGAAAACACAGAAAGACAGTTTAATGAACTCAGAAACACAATCAAAGAACAACATGAGCATTTTACCAAAGATATTGAAATTTTAAAAGGAACCAAATAGAATTTCTGGAGATTAAGAACGCAATAGAAGAAATTAAGAATGAAATAGTCAATTTAGGTAATAGAACTGACCAGACGGAGGAAAGAAACAGGGACATCGAAGATAGAAACCTGGAAATGACATAGATGGAGGAAGAAAGAGACTTGAGATTTAAAGAAATGAAAGAACTCTACAAGAACTTTCTGACTCGATCAGAAAGAGCAACATAAGAATAATGGGCATACCAGAAGGAGAAGAAAGAGAGAAGGGAACAGAGAATATATTCAAACAAATATTCAATGAGAACTTCTCAAATTTGTGGACATAACTGGACCCTCGAATCCAAGAAGCAAATAGAACACCTAGTTACCTCAATCCCAACAGACCTTCTCCAAGGCACATTGTATTGAAGCTGTCTAAAATCAACGACAAAGAAAGAATCCTCAAGGTAGCCATTAGAATATCATCAGATTTTTTGGCAGAAACGCTACAAGCCAGGTGGGAGTGGAACCAAATATTCCAACTATTGAAAGAGAGAAATACGAGCCAAGAATAATATATCCAGCAAAGATATCCTTTAGATATGAAGGAGGAATAAAGACCTTCCCAGACATACAGAAGCTGAGGGAATTTACTAATTCAAGACCTGTACTATCAGAAATACTATCGATATAATCATATGATTTTTGTCCTTTATTTTGTTTATGTGATGTATCACATTGATGGATTTGCGTATGTTGAACCATCCTTGTGCCCCGGGGATGAACCCCACTTGGTTGTGATGAATAATCTTTTTAATGCATTGTTGTATTTGATTTGCTAGAATTTTATTTAGGATTTTTGCATTGGTATTCATCAGAGATATTGGTCTGTAGTTTTCTTTTTTTGTGCTGTCTTTACCAGGTTTTGGTATCAGGGTACTGTTGGCCTCATAAAATGAGTTAGGGAGTATTGTCTCTTCTTCAATTTTTTGGAAGAGTTTGAGCAGGATTGGTATTAGATCCTCTTTGAAGCCATCTGGTCCCGGACTTTTGCTTTTGGGAAGGTTTTGGATGACTGATTCAATTTCGTTACTGGTGATCGGTCTGTTTAGATTTTCCAGTTCTTCATGGTTCAGACTTGGAAGGCTATATGTTTCTAAGAACTTGTCCAATTCTTCTAGGTTATTGAATTTGGTGGCATATAGTCCTTCATAGTATTGTTGGATGATCCTTTGTATTTCTGTGGTGTCCGTGATAACTTCCCCTTTTTCATTTCTGATTTTGTTAATTAGTGTCATCTCTCTTTTTATCTTAGTGAGTCTAGCCAAGGGTTTGCTAATTTTGTTAATCTTTTCAAAGAACCAGCTGTTTGTCACATTAATTTTTTCTATTGTCTGTTTGTTTTCTATTTCATTTAGTTCTGCTCTTATTTTTATTATTTCCTTTCTTCTGCTGACCTTGGGTTTCATTTGTTCTTATTTTTCTAGTTCTTTAAAGTGTAATGTGAGGTTATTTATTTGGGATTTTTCTTGTTTCTTGAGGTAGGCCTCTAATGATGTAAATTTCCCTCTTAAAACTGCTTTCGCTGCATCCCAAAAATTTTGGTAGGATGTGTTTTCATTGTCATTTGTTTCTATGTATCTTTTGATCTCTCCGCTACTTTCTTCTTTGACCTAG
>NC_133768.1:82736139-82748487 GCF_036562045.2 Rhinolophus sinicus | reverse complement strand
TCATTGCAGTTGAAAATTATATTTACACCGTTGCACTCAGGGTCCCTGCCCCATAGATCTATGCTGATATCTGAGAAGGAGCAAGTGTAACACTGATCAAGGCAAACCATAATCAATTCCAAAGTGAATTTTTATTGCTTAACAGTTTCCAAGCTGTTAACCTACTTTCCTGGGTCAATTCAACACAATCTCAAAGCTCGCTTTTGCTCATGGGTCATGCCATTGGTTGGCACACTCTCCCTTGCAAGGAGACTGGGAGAAATGAGGGATGTTGTAGTGGAAGCACACTTTTGAGAGGAGGGTACAAATCGCATCAGTCTCTCAAGGCCTGAAATTGTGGACACCAGGTGACTGGATGCCTTCATGGAGTTTGATTACTTGTCCTAGAGGTAAAACGACTCAATAATGAGGGAGCTTTGAGTTTTCAGCCCTTTGAGGGAAAAAGTTCTGGGCGGGAGGGAGGTGTAACTGCTGAAGAGTTGAACCTGGGCTGATGTGCACTGCCTATAGCTGGATGATCCAGGGCTCAGGGGAAGGCATGGCCACCTAGAGGCTGGCCTACTCCGGGAGGACCTCTGCATGCTTTCTCTTGCTGGCCACCCCACTACCCTGAGATTGCGTTCCCTCATCTGTAATATGAAGGGAATGGACTGGATGCTCGCAAAAGTCCCCTGCAGTGCAGTGAGACCACTGTGGTTTCTTCCTCTAACCCAGGTATCTTCCAGAAGAAAAAGAGGTACTGTGCTTGGAAGAGCAGCTTGAAATGATGAGACTGGCTCTCTATCATTGCCAACCTTTTACTACGACACCCATGAACATTTGTCTCACTTGCCAAATAAAGATAGCACTGTGTGAGGGTTCCACAAAGGAGAATGAGAACACGTCTGTTAAGAAAGATGATCTGGCTGAGGCAAGGTCTCACTCTCACTGGAACACCCTACTGCCTTGGCTGAATGGGAGGGAGCATAAGGCAAGTCTTAAGTGAATCCCAAAGTAAAAGTTATGGCATGCACCATTCTTAGGATGAGCGGTATGTGCTGAGGGTTATGTTATCACAGCAACTGCCTCCAGAGGTGTCCACTCAAGATTTTGAGAATCCCAGTGCATGCCCTCGGCTACGGGAAGTCAAATGAGACCAAGTTAGGCTGACCAATCAGGAAGTCCAGTGAAGTGCTATATTTTAGCTCCATTATTTCACTCCCGGGATTCCAACATTTCCTAGAGGGAGTCGCATCAGCACCAAATGACTGCATGGTGAAACAGTGGTTCCATATGTGTGCTCAGAGTGTGCCTAGTGGTAAGCCCAATAGTCCATGATCAGAATCCAGGCAAATGTATTTCTGTTCTTTTGAAGACAACTCAGAACTTCATTCCCCTGTTTTGTATACATTTATAGTAACTTCTCTTTATCTAAAAAGTCGTTTTTCACGTCTACTTAGAGTAGGGGTGTCCAAACTGCGGCCCACGGGCCAACTGCGGCTCCCAATCCATTGTTAATTGGCCCGCAGCAAATTCCAAAACTATATTTAGTTTACTTAAATAAACCAGGTGAGGCAATACGTACTTCACCTCGAGTGAGTGGCCCGGCTGTTTGTGTATTTCACCGCATATGGCCCTTGGTAAAAAACGTTGAAAAAAGTTTGGACACCCCTGATTTAGAGGAACCACACTCTTGTACTGCCCAACAAAAAATTGTTTCTGGTCCCTTCCTTTTCCCCTGCCCTTTGTTCTAAGTACTTGTTGTTAAAATACTTGCTTGGAATTTTGATTGCCAGGCACTTGCAATTTAGATCTCCAAGGTTCTGATTATATTACATGCATTTGAATTAAGATCCAGGTTACATAACTCTAGTTTTTTAAAATAAGTTTTCCTCCCAAACAGCTCACACCTTCTTCTTACTTAATTTGGCCATCAACCTTAATGTACTGAAAGTTTACTGGCATGTGTTCTTTACTGTGAAAAACTTTAGAAAGCAAGACTACCGCAGAACTATTAGACTACTGTAATATGCTGAATCTACTGAACTCCTTACAAGATTGTGCTCATAACGTTTCAGCCAAAATTAACACTTGCAAAGATAATCTATCTAAGGTCTATGCCAGTTGCCAAATATTCTTTTTTTATAAATCAAAGTTATTTCCTTGTATTAGCATAATTAATTTCTGATGTATGCTTCGGGATATTTGAAATGTACATCTAGAGAAATTCTCTTTGGGGCATTAATTAATCCAGGGGATTAATTTTAGAAGACATCTCTTTGCAAACCTAGGCTAAGGGTAAATTATTATCTACAGTAATGCTTTGTGTATTTCTTATGCCTCACGCCACCTCTCTGCCTTAATACATCTGGCATCTGAAAGAAGTCGAGACGCTTTTAAAAGAAATAGTGTATATGACCAAGACACCATTCACTTGCAGGAAAGATTTTCATTTTTGATGGTGAAAATCTTGAACATGAAAAATGGATGTTCTTTGTTAATATGTCAGACTGGATATGAGGGTTAACTGAGGGATTTGTGCTGAGTATTCTCTCTCGCTTTCAGTCTCGGGGTTGGGAAGGCTGAATGTAGCCCTTTCAGCTGTGGCCAGATCAGAGAAGGGATCAGGACAGGGTCTGACAGTGTCCTAGAGCTTATTCGTACAGGCCCTATAGTTCTGAAGTTACTTAAAGCACCGAGAAACCTAATGTTTAAAAAAGAAGGAAAGTAGTCAACATTGGGAAATAAGAAATTTTGGTTTCAAAATCATCTGGTGAGAATGGCAATGGGCATATAAGGGAACATTCTTGAATTTCCCCCATTCCCAACAAGGCCTGGGGTCTCTGGGTAGCAATAACATCCTTCTCTCTGCAGAAGCCCAGCATTACACACAACCACTTTGGTGACGTTTCACACCCATAGTGAGAAATGTCGGAAGAAGAAAGGAATAAAAATTAGTGGACACCATGGCGGAGTGTATGCTTTCCCAAGAAAACAGAGCCTCCCTTTGCACTGCGAACATATACACACTGTGAAACTGATCTTTGATGAACTCCCCTGAGAGGAAATGCTGATGTCACCATGGCACCTTCTCTGCAGTCATTGCAACCACTTCAAAGTATGAGTGTGGTGTCCACAGTTAATCACTTTTAACATAAAACTCCATTAAAGGAGCCTCACATTGCTAAAGGTTGCTCAGAAACTAAGGTTCAACTGAGAAGAACCCAATGCTTTTTAAAAAGTGTACCTGACTTCTTCGCTCTCCTAATCTCATTTTTGTTTTTTCCCTACCCTGGCTGTTTCACACAAGGAGGACAGCAGCAACAAAGCAAACGTATGACTGCTTCTTTCCAATGAGTCACTATTCTGGAATACTGCTCGGGAGACCATCTCCTTACTCTTGCTTTGAGGAGCATTAAACCCAAAGTTCCCCTTTTGGTGTTCAGCAGCAGGATTTGGGGTCCTCTCAAGGACGATAGGCAGCTTCTGAGCTCGGTAAGGAGAGATTATATGCTTTCCTGGGCTGGTGGTGGGGAAGGGAGAAAAAGGAGAAGAGCCTCTTTCTGGCCTTGATGGAATCTGTTCTCATTCTTCTTCTGAAGCAGCAGGACCTGTGGGCTCCTATTCCCCAATCTCCTCCACAAAATGGGAGGGCGGTGAACAGAATTTGGAGCATACTGGATAAATGTTTGATGGCCACCTTCCCATAAAGCCCTGGGAGTAGCCTCCCAGGGAGGACTCCCTTAGAGTCCAGTGTTTGGCCTGACTTTGTCATCATGAATGGAGCTCACTTCTGGTCAGAAACACAGCATTCTCTCACTAGGGACTCACCCCGCCCAATCTTGCACATATCTGTGGTCTCAAAGGGGCAGGGTGTGGATGAGGATATGGTGATGGGGGTGGGGGGATGGAGGAGAATATGTGGGTCAGTGCAAATTCACCATGGGCGCTTGGGGAATTTCTGTGCAGGGTCTACTGATAATGATTTAGGAAGGTCAGCTCATGAAAGGAGGTCTCCTTGTCACTCTCCTTAAATGGCATTTTCTTAACAATTTCCATACCTACCCTACTTGCCCCATATGGCACACAAAGACAAACATATTGAGAATCTACCTCTTTACTGGTAACACAAGTGCAGAGGAGGTAAGGGGGGCAAAGGTGTCAGCGGCACCAGAAAAATCAATCTCCCATCTGGCTCCTAAACAAGGGTGGTATTCGAGGACCCCTCCAACATAGGAGAAGTTGGTTCAGGGTATCGGGTGATGCATTTCTGAACATTAATGCCCTCTCATTTCTTCTGCACTTGGCCCTCCTATTCTTAAACCAAACCTACAGTCAGAAGGAAAAAGGGATTGGTTTAGTATGTTGAACAGTTAATGCCATAATAGGAAAAACACAGCATGCAACATTATATAGCATTGAGATTTTAAACTGCATCAGGAGAAGCTATTTACTTATTGCTAAAATACCTCAGGAAAGTTAACACCACAACCCCTCCCTTCAGTTCAAGTTCTGTAACAGGCTTATCACTCCCAATTTTAATATTCTAATGATATTTTCCAGGTATTGGATGCAGGTTTAGCTTATGAGTTGCACCACATCCTTGCTGCTGATCCATTGCCTGGTAACAGATAAAGAAAGGTCTGTATCCTGACAGCTGACTATCAGCTGTTCAGCTGGTTGCTGTCCCCTCCTCACTGGGGATAGTGTCACCTTGTGGGGTGGGGGTGGATTGGGTCATGGTAAGTAGTGGACCCTATTGAAAGTCATACTGAGGGGAGAAGATATTTGCAAATGATATATCCGATAAGGGGTTAATATCCAAAATATATAGAAAAAACACACTCAACTCAACTCCAAAAAAACCAAACAACCCAATTAAAAAATGGGCAGAAGACATGAAGAGACATTTTTCTAAAGAGGACATACAGATGGCAAACAGGCCTATGAAAAAATGTTCAACCTCACTAATCATTAGAGAAATGCAAAAAAACAAACCACAATGAGATACCACCTCACCCCAGTCAAAATGGCTGTCATCAATAAATCAACAAAAAACAAGTGCTGGTGAGGATGTGGAGAAAAGGGAACCCTTGTGCACTGTTTGTGGGCTTGCAGATTGGTGTGGACACTATGGAAAACAGTATGGAGGTATGTCAAAAAACTGAAAGTGGTACTACCTTATGACCCCGCAATTCCACTCCTAGGTATCTATCCGGAGAAATCCAAAACTCTAATTCGAAAAACTGTATGCACCCCTATGTTTATTGCAGCACTGTTCACTATAGTCAAGACATGGAAATGACCGAAATGCCCATTGGTAGACAACTGGATTAAGAAACTGTGGTACATTTATACAACGGATTATTACACAGCCATAAAGAAGAATGAAATATTACCATTTGCAACAATACGGATGGACGTAGAGAACATTATGCTAAGTGAAATAAGTTCAGACAGAGAAAGACAAATGCCATATGATCTCACTTATATGTGGAATCTAACGAAAAGATTAAAGGAAGGAACTACTCAGAAACAGTCTCAGAGACATAGAGGAAAAACTGAGGGTTTCTAGATGGGAGGGGGGTGGGGATAAGGGGGAAGGTGAGGGCATTAGAAAGCACAATCGGTAACCACAAGATTGCCATGGGGATACGAAAGTCAATTTGGGGAATGTAATCAATAATATTGTAAAGATTTTGTAGGGTATCCAATGGACACTTGTCCCCTTAGGAAGACCACCTCAGGGATGATGTAGATGCCTGATCACTGCACTGTACACCTGAAGCTGAAGCTGAGCAATAACGAATGTCAACGACAATTGTATATATATATATATATATATATATATATATATATATATATATATATATACACACACATACATACAGATATATATACACACAAGAAGTGGAGTACAGTATTAGGAATAGAGACAATGGAAATGTAATGGCTGCAAGTGATATCAGAGGGGTAGTAGATGGGACGAGTTAGGTTATCACCATATGAGGGATATAAATGATAAGTGTCTAACTATTAAAAAAAAAAGTCATATTGAGGAGAACGGCTCCCTACTTGAAAAGCCTATCTTTCCTGTGAAGTAAATAATCAACAGGAAGGAACATCCTGGCTTTTTAGACAGAAGGTTTTCTTCTAGGATTTCTAAGGGGTCATTAGTCCTCTGAAACCTCTTGAGAGTTAAAAAGGTAGTCTGGTAAGGGAGCCCTAGTCATGGGGTCCCATGGAGTTTGTGGCTTGTCTAGCTAGGGCATGAGAGTTGCTGAAACCCCAGACACTGCCTTGGTATTTTAGCCTGTAGTGTGAAGCAATGTTGAGACCAGCTCAACCCAAATTAACTAAAACTCTTAAAAATCTTTGCCAAGCCAAGGGGAAAGAGGCAAAAAAAAAAAAAAAATGTCACTGCTGTCAGTTCTGCCCACTCCACCCTGCTCTACTCTCCAAACCTTCCTGGGCTTAGGAGCAGGTCAACTCACTCTGCTCTGGCTACAGTCCAGGACCCTGGGCCAGAGCTGCTGCTGTTCTGCATAGCAGGTTATCCTAGGCATTGCTACTCAACCAGGCGGTCCCAATGCTATCCCTTATTCTTGAGGCAAAATGGTGGAACAGGCATTTTAGGAAGATAGTCAACAACAATGAGGGTAAGAGATCATAACATGGGTCCTCCCTAAATACCTGCCAACTATTTTCGCAAACAAACAAAACTGTCATTTAGACTTCACTATCTTCTCAGTGTCCTAGTTAATGGGGTTTACGTTGTATTGAAATCCTTTAAGTTTCCACAAACTCATAGATACAGAGAACAAATTAATGGTTGCCAGATGGGAGTCGGGTAGGAGAGATGGGTGAATGCATTAATATGTACAAATTGCCAGATGTGAAAACAGTCCCGGGGATGTAAATACAGCATAGGGAATATAGTCAATAACATTGTAATAACTATGTCTGGTATCAGATGGGTCCTAGACTTATTGGCTGTTTGCTTCATAAGTTATATAAATGTCTAATCACTGTGTTGTCCACCTGTAAATGATATAATATTGTACGTCAACTGTAGTTGAAATATAAAATAATACAAATTTTTAAAAGAAATAAAAGAAAATCAATCCTTTAAGTTTCCAAACTGCACATTTTAACGACACAAAGGGCCACCTCTCCCCACCTGAGACCTCATTTTTGCTCTCCCATCTTAGGATTTGTGGTCTTTCTGCTACATGAATAGATAGTCTGAACAAGGCCAGTGTAACTGAACTAGCTTTGGGATCCAAATGCACCAGTGGTCAGATCTCCATAAGCATAACCGAAGCCCACAGCTGGCTGTGGTATGGGCTGATACTGGGTGTGTGTTCCCAGTACCAGTTTCCCCAAACAGTTCTATTTGCAAAAGAAAGGAGGAAAACCATGAATTAAAGTTTCTTGTGGAAATTCATGCTGTAGGGTTTGGGAATAGATGAGAACACTAAGTTATTTTTCCTTGATTTGTTTTTTGTGGCTCATATTCCCTTCACAATGCCATTGAGGGAGCACTATGTAAATCCAGGGGTGGGGAAAAGCAAGTCAACCGAATCTTATGTTTTTCTTCTCTTCTGCATACGGCTTCCAGCCTGAGAAAGTGCTCCCAACCTCCTCCCAACCTTTCCAACCCGAGCCAGGCCTGTGAGCCCAGTCCACGGTGTTAGGATGCCAGTACTCAATGGTCTGCTTTGTGGGGCTCCTTTTCAGCAGCTCACCACCATATCTGCAGCTCGTTTCCAGCACTGCACTCACATATGCACTCTGTAGCAAAGCTAATAAACCCATGCTGATGTTCTTTTCGTTTGGAGGCAAATACCACTTTTATACAACTTATGGTTTTCTTTGGTCACCTGTTGATCCCATGACCTACAAATTAGTCACCACTGCCTGGGAGAATGAAAAGTATTTGAAATTAACATAGCTACGAATTTACCTAAAATGAGGGCCAACCACCCCCCACCAAACAAATTCCACAAAACTCACCTCTTCAAAATCAAACCACCAAAATGGAAAAACAAAATCCTCAGATGTTAGAAATTCCTCAAGAGAATATTCACTTATGCATTTAATAGATTCATCATGTTGAATTTTTGTAGTATCTAAAAGGCCTATTTTGACTGTATGTAATTCTTCTCTAACCTTTTCAGCCTTCTCAGGTCAATAGTAACAATTTTGCTTGTTTGTTTCATTCCTTAGACAAACTTCCAAAGCTTGCAAACTCCCTCCTCCCCCGTTCTCACCATGTGACTATTCTAGCAATGTTCTCAGGTTGATACATCAAAGTACTCCAGAAATTTGAAATTTAGGGCTGCCACTCTCTACAGTACGTTACCAAACACTTAAAAATAAAAGGAGGAGAACCAGGTAATTGAACCTTTAAGCTGTCTTCCCCTATCAGTCTCAGCTTAATTAAACATACATTAGTTATTCACAGAGAGTTTTCTGTGGATAAGTTACTCCATCATCCCAATATTTATAAATCCATTCATTCAGCTAAGAGCTTATGCCTGGCTTTAAATAATTCAGTACAATTGAACCCTCTTATAACCTGCTCTTCTTTGCATTAATTTGAATACTTCCAAAGTCAGGTTCCACAGAGAAGTGCTCCTAAAAGGATACCAGTGTTAGAAGGAGTTGAATTTTATTGAACATACTGATGGGGCTGCCCTAAAATATGCCAAAGTGGCATATTGAATATTTTTAATTAGAGTTACTTGAGAAACACCTGATGCAAGAAGAACCTCCTCTCTCTGTACCCCTAAAAGCAGGAAATAAATCTCCCACGTGACAGGTACCCTCCCTGCATTAGGAATTATCCTGATCACCAGAGATAGGGAATTCAGGACTGAGGAGCCTATAGGAACAAACCTTCTAAATTGTTTACTAATTTACTACCCTAAGCCCAAACTCTGCTTAGGGTAGTAAAGCCAAGCCTAAGTGGCTTTGTCTTGTCAATTCCTCACAAATTTATTGTTTCTTTGTCTAAAAAGTATAAAAGCTGTCTGCTTTGGACAGTTCCTTAGGTTCCATTTCTGTGAGACCTACGTATGTACAAATTAAATTATTTTTTCTTTCTCCTGTTAATCTGCCTTGTGTCAATTTACTTGTTAGACAAACCTGAAGAACAGAGAAGGGCAGGGGGGAATTTCCTCTCTCCTCAACAATACACATATACGTGTATATATGTATATAGATATAGATATTTATATGTTTGTAAAAAACATATATTTGATTTTCTACACAGAATAAGAGAAACAGTTCATTTTTTCTTTTCCTTTAAGAAATCATGCTCTCTCTCTGGTAATGGGAAATATCCATAAGCTGGGGATTCCATATCCCATTTTCCCCCACAAAGATTCCTAAGGTCAAAACTTATCTGCCAACATAAAAAAAGACAACAAAACACAACAACTTGAGAATGTCCAGGACAAAGGTGTGCAAGTCCTAAAGCAAGTTTTAGAATGGCTGCCCTGCCAAATGGCATTTTTCAGGTTTACTGACTTGCACTCTGGCTTTAGGCACATCTATGCATCTCACAAGCCCCTCTCTGTGGAGAGAAGACCACAAATGTTTAGTAACTGGAGTTGTGAATAAAATGAAACATATGGATATACATTTTATGTTTGTTTTAAAATCTGCTGCTCCCCTCAAGACCCCCGCTGCTCCCCAAGTAAACTGTTCTGTCACTCCCAGCTCCAGCCTTGCTTTATAGACTATTTTCCCTCAAAAAATCAAGGTGGGAGACAACCAAGATGGTACAGTAGGTAAACGCGGTGTTTACGTTCTCTCACAACCACATCAAAATTACAACTAATCTATAAAACAACCATTATTGAGAATCGCCTAAAATCAAGCTGAACTGAAGCCCTACTGATAAGGGCTTGCAGAAGAAGCCACCTCCAGACTGGTAGGAAGGTCAGAGACCCGAAACTGGCTGGTCCCACACCCGTGTGTGACCACTAAAGATCGGCAGGGCTATTTCGGCTGTAGGGGTCCACCCCATCCCCTAAAAGAGCGAGAGATCCCAGCCCAGGCTTCCAGTGCCAGGGAGAGAAGTCCCCATAATTTTTGGTTGTGAAAACCAGCAGAGATTGTGATTGAGTGAGACGGAGTGCGGCTGGAGTCCCAGGCACTCCTCTTAAAGGGACTGCGAGTGGAGTTGCTCAACAACAGAATCACTCTCTCTGAGCTCCAGCACTGGGGCAGCAGCTGGAAAGGCGGCAGGGACGTATGGTGGGAACTGAGTTGTCTGGCTTGGGACAGGGGCTGGAGAGGCTTCTTTTGCCTGGACCGAGGAGCTGGCAGGAGCCATTATTTCTTTGTGGAGTCCTTCCCCTTCCCGACGTGCGAACACAGGCAGCTGACATATCTGAGTCTCTGCCATTTGTTTGCCATGCCCTGGCGATTGGAGACGCCGCCCCATCCAACTTACAGACACACCCAAACCACTTCCAGTGGCTTTCACATGCAGACGCCTGCCTTGGCTCAGGCTGCAGACTTTTCTAGGATCTCTCAAAGATTCGCAGAACCCAGACAAGCAGCATCTGGCTTGAGCATGTCCTGTGCCTCTGGCTGAGCAGTCCTAAGCCGGCACTATCGGCAGCCGGCCTTGGTTCAAGGCTTGGCCTCTCAAGACATGTCTAAGCACAGCATGGGCGGCAGCCATCTGTGGATTTCTTCTGGTTCCCGCTGGGTGGCCCCAGGTGGGGCATGAGCTGTGGCTGAAGTAGACAGACAGTGGATCCCCTCCAAGGTGGTCCTGGGGCTGGCGCCCCCTGCGGACAGCTTCAAAACAAGCTGGAGCATCACCCAGCCACCTCCAAGTACAACACACCCAAAGGGTGGATGGGGCAAGCATCAGAGTCCTGCTGAGGCAGATCCTGCTCTGTAGGATCAGCCCCTGCACAACAACTCTTCCACTGTAGTCAAGGCCAGTCCTCACAACAAGTGAGCCCAAGGGTCAGTCCCTCCCATTGATTTGTAATTATCAACCAAGGCTCAAATACAAGAGGAGGGCACACACAACCCACACAAGGGACACACCTAGAGCGCATGGCTCAGGTGACCAGAAAGACTGTGCCACTGAACCCCATGGCACACCTACTACATAAGGCCACTCTACTAAGACCAGAAGACATAGCAGCCCTACCTAAGTCAAACACAGGGAGGCAGCCAAAATAGGGAGACAAAGAAACGTGTCCCAAATAAAAGAACAGAACAAAGCTCCAGAAAAAGAACCAAGCGAAACAGAGATAAGCAATCTATCAGAGGCAGAGTTCCAAACACTTTATAAGGATGCTCAGTGATCTCAGGGAGAACTTCAACAGAGAGATAAGAAGCATAAAAATGGAGATGGAAGCCATAAAAAAGAACCACTCAGAGAAAAAGGATACAATAATGGAAACAAAGAATATATTACAGGGAATCAACAATAGATTAGATGAAGCAGAGGATCCAACCAGCAATGCAGAAGATAAGGTTGCAGAAAACACCCAACCAGAACAGCAAAAAGGAAAAAGAGTCCGAAAAATTGAGGAGAGTTTAAGGGGCCTCCGGGACAATGTCAAGCGCATTATATGGGTACCAGAAGGAGAAGAGAGAGAGCAAGGAATTGAAAACCTATTTGAAGAAATAATGACAGAAAACTTCCCTAAGCTGGTGAAGGAAATAGACAGACAAGTCCAGGTAGCACAGAGTCTCAAACAAGATAAACCCAAAGAAGCCAACACCAAGACACATCATAATTAAAATGTCAAAGGTTAAAGACAAAGAGTGAATCTTAAAAGCAGCAAGAGAAAAGCAGTTAGTTGCCTACAAGGGAGCCCCCATAAGACTGTCAGCTGATTTCTCAACAGAAACTTTGCAGGCAAGAAGGGAGTGGCAGGAAATATTCCAAGGGATGAAAAGCAGCGACATACAACCAAGATTGCTCTACCCAGCAAGTCTGTCATTTAGAATTGAAGGACAGATAAGGAGCTTCCCAGACAAGAGAAAGCTGAAGGAGTTCATCACCACCAAACCAGTATTACAAGGACTCTTAGAAGGACTTCTTTAAGATGGGAGGGGGGTTAAGGATGGGTGAAAGGGGAAGGAATTAAGAAGTCCAAATTGGTTGTTACACAGTAGTCATGGGGATGTAGGGTATAGCATAAGGAATATAGTCAATAATATTGTAATAACTAGGTATGGTGCCAGGTAGATACTAGATTTATCAAGGTGATAGTTGGGAGTGGGTTTGGGGCAGGATGAAAAAGGTGAAGGCGTTAAGAAATACAAATTGGTAGTTAATACAGTATGGGGTACATACTGTATCAACAATGCTGTAAAGCTCATGCA
>NC_133768.1:82551530-82736039 GCF_036562045.2 Rhinolophus sinicus | reverse complement strand
CATTCTACCAAAAAGTACTGGAAAACAAAAGAAAGACCTCTTCCTATCAACGTGTTGCAGGAGCCATTCCTGTAGATAGATGTCTACGAATAGAAATAATAAATCATTAATTGCCATGAATAACCAAGGCAACAAGACAGCTCAGAAAGAAAGTGAAAAGTCTCCAGAAAAGGAACGTAAAGATATGCAACTATGTGACTTAAATGACAGAGAATTCAAGATTGCAGTTCTGAAAAAACTCAATGAGATGCAAGAAAACACAGAAAGGCAGTTTAAGGAACTCAGAAACACAAAGAATAATATGAACATATTACCAAAGAGATTGAAATTTAAAAAAGGAACCAAATAGAATTTCTGGAGATTAAGAACGCAATAGAATAAATTAAGAATGAAATAGTCAGCTTAGGTAATAGAATTGACCAGATGGAGGAAAGAATCAGTGACATCGAAGATAGAAACATGGAAATGACATAGATGAAGGACGAGAGAGACTTGAGACTTAAAGAAATGAAAGAACTCTACAAGAACTTTCTGACTCCATAAGAAAGAGCAGTATAAGAATAACGGGCATACCAGAAAGAGAAGAAAAAGAGAAGGAACACAATGTATATTCAAGAAGTAGTTGATGAGAACTTCCCAATTGTGAAAAGAATGGGATCCTCAAATCTAAGAAGCAAACAGAACACTTAATTACCTCAACCCCAACAGGCCTTCTCCATGGCACATTGTATTGAAGGTGTCAAAAAAAAAATGACAAAGAAAGAATCCTCAAGGAAACCAGGGAAAAGCAGACAGTAACCTACAAAGGAAAGCCCATTAGAATATCATCAGATTTCTCAACAGAAACTCTACAAGCCAGGAGGGAGTGGAACCAAATATTCAAACTACTGAAAGAGAGAAATTATGAGCCAAGAAAAATATACACATCAAAGATATTCTTTAGATATGAAGGAGGAATAAAGACCTTTCCAGACATACAGAAGCTGAGGGAATTTTCTAATACAAAACCTGCACTACAAGAAATACCAAAGGAGGCTATTCGACCACCGTCAACGGGGACAATTTGTGGCAACCAAAACTAAAAGGGGGAGAGTAAAGGCCTGAACCGGAATATGGGAATGGAGAACGTAAGCGTGCTGAAGAAAATGGAATACTCTAAATATCAAACTTTCTTTTATATAAACTTAAGGGTAACCACTCAAAAAAAATCCAGAACTGAAATATATACTCTGATAAAAGAAGAAACAGAGGGAAACATCATAGAATACCACCACACAGAAATAATAGACAACAACAAAAGGCAAAGAAACAATGGAGACACAATCTTACCAGAAAACTAAAGATAGAACGATAGGAAATCTTCACATATCAATAATCACCCTAAATGTAAATGGACTGAACTCACCAACAAAAAGGCACAGAGTAGAAGATTGGATCAAAAAACTAAACCCAACCATATGCTGTCTCCAAGAGACACATCTCAGCTACAAGGACAAGCACAGACTCAAAGTGAAAGGGTGGAAATTGACACTCCAAGCATATAGTACCCAGAGAAAATCAGGTGTAGCCATAATGGTATCAGATGAAACAGACTTCAGGGTAAAAAAAAGATAACAAGAGACAAAGATGGACATTTCATAATGGTAAAGGGGACTATACAACAAGAAGACATAACAATCATCAATATTTATGCCCCCAATCAGGGGGCACCGAAATATACCAAGCAACTACTAACAGAACTAAAGGGAGAAATTGACCAAAACAGAATTATACTCGGAGACTTAAATATATCATTGACAGCTATGGATAGATCATCCAAACAGAAAATAAATAATGAAATAGCAGCCCTAAATGACACATTAGATGAAATGAACATAATTGACATATATAGAGCACTTCATCCTAAAATATCATACTACACATTCTTTTCTAGTGTACATGGAACAATATCAAGGATAGACCATATATTGGGATATAAAATCAGCCTCAGGAAATTTAAGAAGATTGACATCATACAAGCATATTCTCTGATCACAAGGCTTTGAAATTGGATATCAACTGCAAAAAGAAAGCAGGGAAAAACACAAATACATGGAGATTAAACAACATACTTTTAAAGAACGACTAGGTCAAAGAAGAAAGTAGCGGAGAGATCAAAAGATACATAGAAACAAATGACAATGAAAACACATCCTACCAAAATTTTTGGGATGCAGCGAAAGCAGTTTTAAGAGGGAAATTTACATCATTAGAGGCCTACCTCAAGAAACAAGAAAAATCCCAAATAAATAACCTCACATTACACTTTAAAGAACTAGAAAAATAAGAACAAATGAAACCCAAGGTCAGCAGAAGAAAGGAAATAATAAAAATAAGAGCAGAACTAAATGAAATAGAGAACAAAAAGACAATAGAAAAAATTAATGTGACAAAGAGCTGGTTCTTTGAAAAGATTAACAAAATTGACAAACCCTCGGCTAGACTCACTAAGATAAAAAGAGAGAAGACACTAGTTAACAAAATCAGAAACGAAAAAGGGGAAGTTATCACGCACACCACAGAAATACAAAGGATCATCCAAGAATACTATGAAGGACTATATGCCACCAAATTCAATAACCTAGAAGAAATGGACAAGTTCTTAGAAACATATAGCCTTTCAAGGCTGAACCATGAAGAACTGGAAAATCTAAACAGACCAATCACCAGTAACGAAATTGAATCAGTCATCCAAAACCTTCCCAAAAGCAAAAGTCCGGGACCAGATGGCTTCACTAGTGAATTCTACCAAACCTTCAAAGAGGATCTAATACCAATCCTGCTCAAACTCTTCCAAAAAATTGAAGAAGAGACAGTACTCCCTAACTCATTTTATGAGGCCAACATTACCCTGATACCAAAACCTGGTAAGGACAGCACAAAAAAAGAAAACTACAGACCAATATCTCTGATGAATACCGATGCAAAAATCCTAAATAAAATTCTAGCAAATTGAATACAACAATGCATTAAAAAGATTATTCATCACGACCAAGTGGATTCATCCCGGGGCACAAGGATGGTTCAACATCCGCAAATCCATCAATGTGATACATCACATAAACAAAATAAAGGACAAAAATCATATGATTATATCAATTGATGCAGAAAAAGCATTTGACGAGATGCAACATCCATTTATGATTAAAACACTTAATAAAATACGTATAGAAGGAAAATACCTTAACATAATAAAGCCATATATGACAAGCCCTCAGCTAATCTCATAATTAATGGTGAAAAACTGAAGCCCTTTGCTCTACATTCAGGAACAGACAGGGCTCTCCCCTATCACCTCGGCTTTTCAACATAGTGTTGGAAGTCCTTGCCAGAGCAATCAGGCAAGAGAAAGAAACAAAAGGCATCCAAATTGGGAAAGAAGTTAAATCATCACTCTTTGCAGATGACATGATGCTATATATAGAAAACCCTAAAGACTCCACCAAAAAGCTATTAGAAACAATCAACGAATACAGTAAAGTGGCTGGCTACAAATTCAACGTACAAAAGTCCATTGCTTTCCTACATACTAACAATGAAATCTCAGAAAAAGAAATACAAAAAACAATTCCTTTTGCAATTGCAGCAAAATGAATAAAATACCTAGGAATAAACTTAACCAAGGATGTGAAAGACCTATATGCTGAAAACTGTAAGACATTTTTAAAAGAAATTGAAGAAGACACATAGAAATAGAAAGATATTCCATGCTCATGGATTGGAAGAATCAACATAGATAAATGGCCATATTACCCAAAGCAATATACAGATTCAATGCAATCCCCATCAAAATCCCAATGGCATATTTTAAAGAAATAGAGCAAAAAATCATCAGATTTGTTTGGAACCACAAAAGACCCCGAATAGCCAAAGCAATCCTAAGGAAAAAGAACTATAATGGAGGTATCACACTTCCTGACTTTGGCCTGTACTACAGGGCCACAATAATCAAAACAGCATGGTATTGGCAGAAAAACAGACACATAGACCAATGGAATAGAATTGAGAACCCAGAAATAAAACCACATAAATATGGACAGATAATTTTTGACAAAGAAGCTAAAACATACAATGGAGCAAAGACAGCCTCTTCAATAAATGGTGCTGGGAGAATTGGATAGCCACATGCAAAAGAATGAAACTGGACTGCTATTTGTCACCATGTACCAAAGTTAATTCAAAATGGATCAAAGACTTAAGCATAAGACCTGACACAATAAACTGCATAGAAGAAAACATAGGTACTAAACTTATGGACCTTGGGTTCAAAGAGCATCTTATGAACTTGACTCAAAGGCAATGGAAGTAAAAGCTAAAATAAACGAATGGGACTATATGAAACTTAAAAGCTTCTGCACAGCAAAAGAAACCATTGACAAAATAAAGAGGCCACCAACTGAATGGGAGAAGATTTTTGCTAACAGTGCCTCCGATAAGGGGCTAGTATCCAGAATATACAAGGAACTCATGCAACTCAACAACAAAAAAACAAACAACCCAATTGAAAAATGGGCAGAGGACTTGAAGAGACATTTCTCCAAAGAGGACATACAAATGGCAAATAGACATATGAAAAAATGCTCAACATCACTAATCATCAGAGAAATGCAAATCACAACCACAATGAGATATCAATCACCTCACCCAAGTCAGAATGGCGATCATCAACAAGACAAATAGTAACAAATGTTGGAGAGGCTGTTGAGAAAAGGAACCCTCATACACTGTTGGTGGGAATGCAGACTGGTGCATCCGTTATGGAAGGCAGTGTGGATGTTCCTCAAAAAATTACGAATAGAATTGCCTTATGACCCAGCAATCCCTCTATTGGGTATCTACCCAAAAAATCTGAAAACATTTATAGATGAAGACACGTGTGCTCCAATGTTCATTGCAGCTTTGTTTACGGTGGCCAAGACATGGAAACAACCAAAATGTCCTTCGATAGATGAATGGATAAAGAAGTTGTGGTACATATACACAATGGAATACTATTCGGCAGTGAGAAAAGATGATATAGGAACATTTGTGACAACATGGATGGATCTTGAGAGAGTAATGCTGAGCGAAACAAGTCAGACAGAAAAAGCAGAGAACCATGTGATTTCACTGATATGTGGTATATAAACCAAAAACAACAAAAGAACAAGACAAACAAGTGAGAAACAGAAACTCATAGACACAGACAATAGTTTAGTGGTTACCAGAGGGTAAGGGGGGTGAGGGTGGGAGATGAGGGTAAGGGGGATCAAATATATGGTGATGGAAGGAGAACTGACTCTGGGTGTTGAACACACAATGGGATTTATAGATGATGTAATACAGTATTGTACACCTGAAAACCATGTAATTTTACTAACAATTGTCACCCCAATAAATTGAAAAGAAATGCTAGAAGTCAAAAACTCTGTAATAGAAATGAAGAATACCTTTGATGGGCACAACAACAGACTGGACAAAGCAGGTAAGAATCGATGAGCTAGAAGACATGACAATAGAAACTTGAATCATAAGAAAGTTGAATCACAATAAAAAGCTCAATTAAAATCAGAGAAGGCAGAAAGAGTGAAAGATAAAATAGAAACCAAGAACAATGACAATGAAAAAATAACAGTTACAAAAATGGTAGATATTAATACAATATGACAATAGAAACTTTTCAAAATGAAAAGCAAAGAGGAAAAAGAATGTAAAAAATCAGAACAGAATATTGAAGAACTGTAGACAATTACAAAAGGTATAATGTATGTAATGGGAATCCCAGAAGTAGAAGAAAGAGAGAAAGTAATGGGAAAAATATTTAAAGTAATGGAAAAATATTTAAGTAAAAATATTTAAACTGGCGGAGAATTTTTTCAAACTAATGGCAGACACCAACAAAGAACATCAAGCAGGATAAATACAAAAAATAATCTACACTGGGGCATATCATATTCAAGCTATAGAAAATCAAAGACAAAAAGATAATCTTGAAAGAAGCAAGATGAAAAATATAACCTATAGAGGAACAAGAATCAGAATCATTTTAGAATTATCTTCAGAAAATATGCAAGTAAGAAGAGAGTGAAGTGCAATATTTAATGTGTTAGGAAAAAAATACCACCAACCTAGCATTCTGTATCCACCAATATTATCCTTCAAAAATGAGGAAAAATAAAGACTTTCTCAGACAAAGCAAAATTGAGGGAATTTGTCTCCAGTATACCACCTTGCAAGAAATGTTAAAAGAAGCAATTTAGGGAGAAGGAAATTGATATAGGTCAGAAATTTAGATCTACATTAAAAAAAAGAACAGGGGCTGACAGGTGGCTCAGTTGGTTAGAGCGTGAGCTCTGGGCAACAGGACTGCCGGTTCAATTCCCACATGGGCCAGAGAGCTGCGCCCTCCGCAACTAGAATGAAGTCAATGAGCTGCCGCTCAGCTCCCAGGTGGCCAGATGGCTCAGCTGGTTGGAGCATGGGCTCTCAACCACAAGGTTACCAGTTCGACTCCTCGACTCCTGCAAGGGATGGTGGACTGCACCCCCTGCAACTAACAATGACAACTAGACCTGCTGCTGAGCTGCGCCCTCCAAAACTAAGATTGAAAGGACAACAACAACTTGACTTGGAAACAGTCCTGGAATTACACACTGTTCCCCAATAAGGTCCTGTTTGTTCCCCTTTTCCATAAATAAATAAATAAATAAATAAATAAATAAATAAATAAATAAATAAATGGTGAAATAAAATAATACCGGATCTTTAAAAAAGAAGAACATTAGAGAAATAATAAATAAAGGTAAAATAAAGTACTTTATTTTTAATATTCTTAATTAATCTAACATAACAGTTTGTTCAAAATAATGATAGCAAAAATGTATCCAGTAATTATAGCATATGGGTAAGTGAAATGAATGACAGCAACGTTATAAAGGATAAGAGAAGAATTGGGAATTCTGTGTATAGGGTATTTTCACCACTAATGAAGTGACAGTGTTATCTGAAAGTGGACTTAGATTCGTTGTAAATGTATATTGCAAACTCTAGGACAACCACTAAAAAAAAATTTAAAGCACAACTGATATGTTAAGAGAGGGTAGAAAACAGAGACTTCCGGAAAAATGGCGGCGTGAGGTGAGCCTCTGTAAAGCTCCCCTGGAATTTACAACGAATCGAACAACAAAAACTCCACAAAGGACTCCCTGCACAGCACACAGGCAACACGAAGAGGCCCACTACCGACTGAAATCACCTACAGGTGGGAGATTCGCGCGAGTGGAGGGAGGAGGAAAGGGAGAAGTGCGCGGAGACGGAGACGCGCGGGCGGAGGACGCAGACCTAGCTCAGTGCGCCGAGCTCGCTGCTTCCCGGAGCTACCGCAGCTGCGGGAGAGGGAAGAACTCGGACTGCTAGGGCTCCGCCAGGGCTCCACAGGGCTGAGGGGACAGCATATAACATGGCTGAACCCAACGCTCACGGCAGAGACCTCGGAGAAAAGACTGAGGGAAAAAGGCTGAAAACGGTGGTTTAAGCCCTCACTGCCGAGCAGAGAACGGAGCCTTAGGCACTGAGACTAGCCGCCCCCTCCCTCCCCTCCCAGAGCTCGCCCCGCCCCCACCTGCCCGGTGCTAAAAGCGAAACAGTAGCAGTGTCAGATAAAACAACAGAAAATTTGCTGTTTTGAGAACTGTGGACTGCAAACACAATTTCACAGCCCAACTAGTTCCAGCAAAGGGGAGAGAGCTGTGGAAGCAGGACGGGCTGTGGTGGTGGTTGCCGCCATTGCTCTGGGCCACCTCTCACAACCTACCCCGCCTCTGACCCCACCTATCTGGGCGGATCCCTGCAGGAGTAAACAGAACTGCTGAAACCTACGGGCTCTGAATCAGGAGCTGGAAGAGCTTTGGAACATCAAAAGCTCTCCGCATACCCACCAGGACACTGCGCCCTGTGACCTAGACGAACTGTTAACAGAGGAGAAGCCCGTCTCCCAGGGAATCCCCCCATTGTGTGAGAAGTTGGAATAGTGCAGAGAAAACATAGCACTACTGTGTGGGAGAAGGAAAATAAGTTGCAGTTGGAGAAATAATAAAACATTCTACCAACAAGTACTGGCAAACAAAAGAAAGACCGCTTTCTATCAACCTGTTGCAGAAGCCACTCCTGTAGATGTCTAGGAAGAGAAATAGTAAACCAGTAATCGCCATGAATAACCAAGGCAACAAGATAACTCAGAAAGAAAGTGAAAAATCTCCAGAGAAGGCACTTAAAGATACAGAAATATGTGACTTAAATGACAGAGAATTCAAGATTGCAGTTCTGAAAAAACTCAACGAGATACAAGAAAACACAGATAGGCAGTTAAAGGAACTCAGAAACTCAATCAAAGAACAGCATGAACATTTTACGAAAGAGATTGAAATCTTAAAAAAGAACCAAATAGAATTTCTGGATATTAAGAACTCAATAGAAGAAATTAAGAATGAAATAACCAGCTTAGATAGTAGAGTTGATCAGATGGAGGAAAGAGTCAGTGACATCGAAGATAGAAACCTGGAAATGACACAGAGAGAAGAAGAAAGAGACTTGAGACTTAAAAGAAATGAAAGAACTCTACAAGAACTTTCTGACTCCATCAGAAAGAGCAATATAAGAATAATGGGCATACCAGAAGGAGAAGAAAGAGAGAAGGGAACAGAGAATATATTCAAACAAATTGTCGATGAGAACTTCCCAAATTTGTGGACAGAACTGGACCCTCGAATCCAAGAAGCAAATAGAACACCTAGTTACCTCAATCCCAACAGGCCTTCTCCAAGGCACATTGTATTGAAGCTGTCTAAAATCAACGACAAAGAAAGAATCCTCAAGGCAGCCAGGGAAAAGAAAGGCGGTAACTTACAAAGGAAAGCCCATTAGATTATCATCAGATTTTTCAGCAGAAACTCTACAAGCCAGGAGGAGTGGAACCAAATATTCAAACTATTGAAAGAGAGAAATCATGAGCCAAGAATAATATATCCAGCAAAGATATCCTTTAGATATGAAGGAGGAATAAAGACCTTTCCAGACATACAGAAGCTGAGGGAATTTTCTAATACACGACCTGCACTACAAGAAATACTAAAGGAGGCTATTCGACCACCATCAACAGGGACAATTTGTGGCAACCAAAACTCAAAAAGGGGAGAGTAAAGGCCTGAACGGAATATGGGAATGGAGAAAGTAAGCGTGCTGAAGAAAATGGAATACTCTAAATATCAAACTTTCTTTTACATAAACTTAAGGGTAACCACTCAAAAAAATCCAGAATTGAAATATATACTGAAATAAAGAAGAAACAGAGGAAACATCATAGAATACCACCACACAGAAATAATAGACAACAACAAAAAGGCAAAGAAACAATGGAGACACAGCCTTACCAGAAAACTAAAGATAGAATGACAGGAAATCCTCACATATCAATAATCACCCTAAATGTAAATGGACTGAACTCACCAATAAAAAGGCACAGAGTAGCAGATTGGATCAAAAACTAAACCCAACCATATGCTGTCTCCAAGAGACACATCTCAGCTACAAGGACAAGCATAGACTCAAAGTGAAAGGGTGGAAATTGACACTCCAAGCAAATGGTACCCAGAGAAAATCAGGTGTAGCCATAATGATATCAGATGAAACAGACTTCAAGGTGAAAAAGATAACAAGAGACAAAGATGGACATTTCATAATGGTGAAGGGACTGTACAACAAGAAGACATAACAGTCATCAATATTTATGCCCCCAATCAGGGAGCACCGAAATACACCAAGCAACTACTAACAGAACTAAAGGGAGAAATTGACCAAAACACAATTATACTAGGGGACTTAAATACATCATTGACAGCTATGGATAGATCATCCAAACAGAAAATAAATAACGAAATAGTAGCCCTAAATGACACATTAGATGAAATGGACATAATTGACATTTATAGAGCACTTCATCCTAAAACATCAGACTATACATTCTTTTCTAGTGTACATGGAACATTCTCAAGGATAGACCATATATTGGGACATAAAATCAGTCTCAACAAATTTAAGAAGATTGAAATCATACCATGCATATTCTCTGATCACAAGGCTTTGAAATTGGATATCAACTGTAAAAAGAAAGCGGGAAAAAACACAAATACATGGAGATTAAACAACATACTTTTAAAGAAGGACTGGGTCAAAGAAGAAATTAGAGGAGAGATCAAAAGATACATAGAAACAAATGACAATGAAAATACATCCTACCAAAATTTTGGGATGCAGCGAAAGCAGTTTTAAGAGGGAGATTTATCTCATTACAGGCCTATCTCAAGAAACAAGAAAACTCTCAAATAAATAACCTCATGTTACACCTTAAAGAACTAGAAAAAGAAGAACAAGTAAAACCCAAGGTCAGCAGAAGAAAGGAAATAATAAAAATTAGAGCAGAACTAAATGAAATAGAGAACAAAAAGACAATAGAAAAAATTAATGTGACAAAGAGCTGCTTCTTTGAAAAGATTAACAAAATTGACAAACCCTTGGCTAGACTTACTAAGATAAAAAGAGAGAAGACACTGATTAACAAAATCAGAAACGTAAAAGGGGAAGTTATCACGGACACCACAGAAATACAAAGGATCATCCAAGAATACTATGAAGGACTATATGCCACCAAATTCAACAACCTAGAAGAAATGGACAAGTTCTTAGAAACAAATAACCTTCCAAGGCTGAACCATAAAGAACTGGAAAATCTAAACAGACCGATCACCAGTAACGAAATTGAATCAGCCATCCAAAACCTTCCCAAAAGCAAAAGTCCGGGACCAGATGGCTTCACTAGTGAATTCTACCAAACCTTCAAAGAGGATCTAATACCAATTCTGCACAAACTCTTCCAAAAAATTGAAGAAGAGACAGTACTCCCTAACTCATTTTATGAGGCCAACATTACCCTGATACCAAAACCTGGTAAGGACAGCACAATAAAAGAAAACTACAGACCAATATCTCTAATGAATACCGATGCAAAAATCCTAAATAAAATTCTAGCAAATCGAATACAACAATGCATTAAAAAGATTATTCATCACGACCAAGTGGGGTTCATCCCGGGGCACAAGGATGGTTCAACATCAAATCCATCAATGTGATACATCACATAAACAAAATAAAGGACAAAAATCATATGATTATATCAATTGATGCAGAAAAAGCATTTGACAAGATACAACATCCATTTATGATTAAAACACTTAATAAAATGGGTATAGAAGGAAAATACCTTAACATAATAAAGGCCATATATGACAAGCCCTCTGCTAATCTCATAATTAATGGAGAAAAGCTGAAGCCCTTTGCTCTACGTTCAGGAACACGACAGGGATGTCCCCTATCACCTCTGCTTTTCAACATAGTGTTGGAAGTCCTTGCCAGAGCAATCAGGCAAGAGAAAGAAATAAAAGGCATCCAAATTGGGAATGAAGAAGTTAAATTATCACTCTTTGCAGATGACATGATGCTATATATAGAAAACCCTAAAGACTCCACCAAAAAGCTATTAGAAACAATCAACGAATACAGTAAAGTTGCCGGCTACAAAATCAACGCACAAAAGTCCATTGCCTTCCTATATACTAACAATGAAATCTCAGAAAAGAAATACAAAAACAATTCCTTTTGCAATTGCAGCAAAAAGAATAAAATACCTAGGAATAAACTTAACCAAGGATGTGAAAGACCTATATGCTGAAAACTATAAGACATTTTTGAAAGAAATTGAAGAAGACACAAAGAAATGGAAAGACATTCCATGCTCATGGATTGGAAGAATCAACATAGTTAAAATGGCCATATTACCCAAAGCAATATACAGATTCAATGCAATCCCCATCAAAATCCCAATGGCATATTTTAAAGAAATAGAACAAAAAAATCATCAGATTTGTTTGGAACCACAAAAGATCCCGAATAGCCAAAGCAATCTTAAGAAAAAAAGAACTATAATGGAGGTATCACACTTCCTGACTTTGGCTTGTACTACAGGGCTACAATAATCAAAACAGCATGGTATTGGCAGAAAAACAGACACATAGACCAATGGAATAGAATTGAGAACCCAGAAATAAAACCACATAAATATGGACAGATAATTTTTGACAAAGAAGCTAAAAACATACAATGGAGCAAAGACAGCCTCTTCAATAAATGGTGCTGGGAGAATTGGATAGCCACGTGCAAAAGAATGAAACTGGACTGCTATTTGTCACCATGTACCAAAGTTAATTCAAAATGGATCAAAGACTTAAGCATAAGACCTGACACAATAAACTGCATAGAAGAAAACATAGGTACTAAACTTATGGACCTTGGGTTCAAAGAGCATTTTATGAACTTGACTCCAAAGGCAATGGAAGTAAAAGCTAAAATAAGCGAATGGGACTATATGAAACTTAAAAGCTTCTGCACAGCAAAAGAAACCATTGACAAAATAAAGAGGCCACCAACTGAATGGGAGAAGATTTTTGCTAACAGTGCCTCCGATAAGGGCTAGTATCCAGAATATACAAGGAACTCATGCAACTCAACAACAAAAAAACAAACAACCCAATTGAAAAATGGGCAGAGGACTTGAAGAGACATTTCTCCAAAGAGGACATACAAATGGCAAATAAACATATGAAAAAATGCTCAACATCACTAATCATCAGAGAAATGCAAATCAAAACCACAATGAGATATCACCTCACCCCAGTCAGAATGGCTATCATCAACAAGACAAATAGTAACAAATGTTGGAGAGGTTGTGGAGAAAAAGAACCCTCATACACTGTTGGTGGGAATGCAGACTGGTGCAGCCGTTATGGAAGGCAGTGTGGAGGTTCCTCAAAGAATTACGAATAGAATTGCCGTATGACCCAGCAATCCCTCTCCTGGGTATCTACCCAAAAAATCTGAAAACATTTAGAGATAAAGACACGTGTGCTCCAATGTTCATTGCAGCTTTGTTTACGGTGGCCAAGACATGGAAACAACCAAAATGTCCTTCGATAGATGAATGGATAAAGAAGTTGTGGTACATATACACAATGGAATACTATTCGCAGTGAGAAAAGATGATATAGGAACATTTGTGACAACATGGATGGATCTTGAGAGAGTAATGCTGAGCGAAACAAGTCAGACAGAAAAAGCAGAGAACCATGTGATTTCACTGATATGTGGTATATAAACCAAAAACAACAAAAGAACAAGACAAACAAATGAGAAACAGAAACTCATAGACACGGACAATAGTTTAGTGGTTGCCAGAGGGTAACGGGGGGGTGGGGAGGTGAGGGTAAGGGGGATCGAATATATGGTGATGGAAGAACTGACTCTGGGTGATGAACATACAATGGGATTTATAGATGATGTAATACAGAATTGTACACCTGAAATCTATGTAATTTTACTAACAATTGTCACCCCAATAAATTTAATTTAAAAAAAAAAAAAAAAAAGAGAGGGTAGAAAACAATACAATTAATAATAAATAATAAAATAAATCACAATAAAAAAGCTCAATTAAACCAGAGAAGGCAAAAAGTGTGAAAGACAAAATAGAAACCAAGAAAAATGACAATGAATAGAAAACTGTTACAAAAATAGTACATATTAATCCAAATATATCAATAATCATTTTAAATGTGAATGGTCTAAATATGCCAATTAAAAGACAGAGACTGTCAGAGTGGATAAAAAAAAATAAGACCCAACTATATGTTGTCTACAAGAACCCACTTTAAATATAAAGACACAGACAGATTAAAAGTAAAGAGATGGAGAAAGATATACCATGCTAACACTAAGCAAAAGAAAGCTGAAACAGCTATATTAATTTCAGACAAAGCACACTTTGGAACAAGAAAAATTATTAGAGATAAAGAGGTGCATTACATAACAATAAAGGACTCAATTTTCCAAGAAGGCATGACAATCTTTTTTTTTTTTTAATCTATTCATATTCACATCACTCTGAACTGCAGCTGGTTTTTTTGTTTGTTTGTTTGTTTGTTTTTTAGATTTTATTAGGGAAGGAGAACAGGACTTTATTGGGGAACAGTGTGTAATTCCAGGATTTTTTCCAAGTCATGTTGTTGTCCTTTCAATCATAGCTGTAGAGGGCGCAGCTCAGCTCCAGGTCCAGTTGCCGTTTTCTAGTTGCAGGGGGCACAGCCCACCATCCCCTGCGGGAGTTGAACTGGCAACCTTGTGGTTGAGAGCCCACTGGCCCTTATGGGAATCGAACCGGCAGGCTTCAGCATTGGGAACATGGAGCTCCAACCACCTGAGCCACCGGGCTGGCCCCAGGCATGACAATCTTTAATGCTTAACAACACAGTGTCAAAATAAATGAGGCAAAAAGTGACAGAACTGCAAAGAGAAACAGACAAATCTACTATGCACTTGGAGACTTCAACACCCTTATATTAGTAACTGACATATGTAGCAGGTAGAAAACCAGTAAGGATATAGTTGAAATACCCTGTTTCCCCGAAAATAAGACCTAGCCAGACAATCAGCTCTAATGCATCTTTTGGAGCAAAAATTAATATAAGACCCGGTATATATTATATTATATTATATTATATTATATTATATTATATTATATTATATTATATTATATTATACTATATTATTTTATGTTATGTTATATTGACCTGGTTTTATAGTAAAATAAGACCGGGTCTTATATTAATTTTTGCTCCAAAAGACACATTAGAGCTGATTGTCTGGCTAGGTCTTATTTTTGGAAAAACACAGTAATAGCACCATCAATAAACCAGATCTAATTGACATTATAGAATGCTTCATCAAAAACAGCACAATGCATATTCTTCTCAAGCTCACATGGAATATTCACTAAGATAGACTACATTCTGGGCCATGAAACACACTTCTAATTAACACATTGATCAAAGAAGAAATCTCAAGAGAATTTTAACTAAATGGAAATGAAAATACAATTGTCAAAATTTGTGGGATGCAATGAAATCAGTGCATAGAGGGACATTAATCACATTTAATGCATACGAGTATATTAGAAAATTTAAAATTAGAAAGATTTAAAATTAATAATCTAAGTGTCCACCTTGGAAAACTAAAGAAAGAAGAGCAAATTAAATACAAGTAAGCAGAAGAAAAGATATAAAAATCAGAGCAAAAATCAATGAAATTGAAACCAAAAGCAACAAAAGAACAAGACAAACAAATGAGAAACAGAAACTCATAGACACAGACAATAGTTTAGTGGTTGCCAGAGGGTAACGGGGGCGGGGGGTGGGGGGTGGGAGATGAGGGTAAGGGGGATCGAATATATGGTGATGGAAGGAGAACTGACTCTGGGTGGTGAACACACAATGGGATTTATAGATGATGTAATACAGAATTGTACACCTGAAATCTATGTAATTTTACTAACAATTGTCACCCCAATAAATTTAATAAAATAAAATTTAAAAAAAAAAAAAAAGAAAACAGGAAAACAATACAGAAAATAAATGAACCAAAAGTTGGTTCTTTGAAAAATATCAGTAAAAGTGATAAATCTCTATCCAAGCTAACCAAGATAAAAAGAGAGAAGACACAAATTACTAATATGATAAATGAAAGAGGAGCCACCACTACTGAGTCCATGGACATTAAAAGGATAATAAAAGAATATCATGAAAAATTCTATGGACACAAATTCAACAACTTCAAAGTAATTCCTTTTAAGGAATTCCTTGAAAGACACAATCTATCATTACTCATATAAAGAGAAATGAACTATTTGAAATGAACTATCTGAACAGGCCTATGTCTATTGTTAAAATTGGATCAGTAGGGGCCTGCCCGGTGGCTCAGGTGGTTGGAGCACCGTGCTCCTAACAACGAGGTTGCTGGTTTGATTCCCACATGGGCCAGTGAGCTGGGCCCTCTACAACTAAGATTGTGAACAACAGCTCTCCCTGGAGCTGGGCTGCCGTGAGCAGCCGGAGGTTGGTGTGAGCTGCCAAGATCTGCCGTGGGCTCGCTGTGAGCGGCCGACCAATGCCTCAGCCGGGGGGAGTGCAAGGCTCATAATACCAGCATGGGCCATGGAGCTGTGTCCTACACAACTAGACAGAAACAACAGCTTGAACTGGAGTGGGGGTGGGGAGCTGGAAGAAAGGGGGAAAATAAAAAAAGAAAATAAAATTGGATCAGTAATTAATAACCTTCCAAAACAGAAAACACAAGGCATAGATGGGTTCACTGGGGAATTCTACCAAACATTTAAAAAAATAAATGAAACCAATTCTCTACAATCTGTTATAGAAAATAGAAGCAGAGGGAACACTTCCTAACTAATTCTGAGGTCAGCATTACCTTAATACCAAAACCAGACAATACATTACAAAAAAGGAAAACTAAAGACCAGTATCTCTCATAAACATAGATGTAAAAATCCTCAACAAAATATTAGCAAATCGAATCCAACACTGTATGAAAAGAATTATACACCATGACCAACTGGGATTTATCCCAGATACCCAAGGCTGGTTCACACTCAAAAGTTAATTAATGTAATCCATCACATAAACGGGCTAAAGAAGAAAAATCACACAATCATATCAACAGATGCAGAAAAATCACTTGACAAAATCCAACACCAATTCATGTCAAAAACTCTCAGCAAACTATGAATAGAAGGGAAATTCCTCAGCATGATAAAATACATCTATAAAAAACCTATAGCTACCATCATACTTAATGGTGAGAAAACTAGATGTTTGTACCATCAGATTAGGAACAAAACAAAGATGTCTCCTCTAACCACTCCTATTGAACATCATACTGGATGTCCTGGCTAATAGAATAAAACAAAGTAAAATAAAAGGTATACAGATGGGGAAGGAAGAAATAAAATGCTTTGTTCACAGTGACATGATTGTCTAGGTAGAAATTCCCAAGGAATTGACAAAAAAGAAAAAAAAACCTCCTGGAACTAATAAATAATTATAGCAAGATTGCAGGGCACAGGTAAATATATAAAAACAACTTTCCTATACACCAGCAGTGAGCAATTGGAATTTGAAATTAAAAACACACTATTTATATTAGCGTCAAAAAATTGTCTAGACACTGACAATAGTTGTGGCTACCAGAGGGTAAGGGGGGAGGGAGGTGATAAATGAGAGTAAGGGGGATCAAATATATTGTGACGGAAAGAGAACTGAGTCTGGGTGGTGAACACACAATGTGATATATAGATGATGTATTACAGAATTGTACACCTGAAACCTATGTAACTTTGCTAACAATTTTCACCCCAAACAAACTTTAATTTAAAAAATTGAAATACTTAATATCTCTATATCTATATGTGGAAAACTACAAAATTCTGATGTAAGAAATCAAAGACCTGAATAAATAGAGAGGTATTCTATGTTCATAGATAGGAAGACTCAATATTATCAAGATGTCAATTCTTTCCAACTTGATCAATAGATTGAATACAATCCAAATCAAATCCCAGCAAGTTACTTTGTGGAGATTGACAAACTGATCCTAAAGTTTATATGGAAAGGCAAAAGACCCAAAGTAGCCAACACTGAAGAAGAACAAAACCAGAAGACTGACACTACCTAACTTCAAGACTCAATTTAAAGCTACAGTAATCAAAACATTGTATTGCCTAATGAGTAAACAAATAGATAAATGGAACAGAATAGAGAACTCAGAAATAGACTCACATAAATATAGTCAACTAATATTTTGCTAAAAGAGCAAAGGCAATCCAATGGAGCAAACACAATCTTTTCAACAAATGGTGCTGGAACAACTGTGCAAAAACTTACACATGAATGCTTGTAGTAGTTTTATTCTTAATCACCAAAACCTGTAAGCAACCAAGATGTCCTTCAATCGGTGAATAGATAAACTGTGGTGCATCCATACAATAGAATATTATTCAGCAATAAAAAAGAAATGAGTTATCAAGCCATGAAAAGACATGGAGGAACCATAAATATATATTGCTAAGTGGAAGAAGCCCGTCTGAGTCCAACAATATGACATTCTGGAAAAGGTATAACTGTAGGGATGGTAAAAAGATCAGTAGTGACTAGGAGTTGGAGGGAGAAAAGGGGAAGAAGGTAAGAGAGGAAGGATGAATAGGTGGAGCACAGGGGATTTTAGGGCAGTGAAACTATTCTGTATGATACTGTAGTAGTGATACATGACATTATGCATTTGACAAAATCCATAAAAAGCAAAACACAAAGAGTGAACCCTAGTGTAAACCATAGACTTCAGTTAATTATAATTACATAATTAATATTAGTTCATCAGTTGTAAAAAACATACCACATCAACGCAAAATATTAATAATGAGGGGGAACTGTGAGGGCCAAGAGTGGGGGGGCGGAGAGAGAGAGACTATATGAGAACTGTGTTTTCTGCTCAATTTTTCTGTCAACCTAAAACTTCTCTAAAAAATAAAGTCTACTATTTTTTTAAAGCAAGACAAGATCAAAGCATAAATATTGCTAGCATCTCCACTCATTTGAATCCAATGTTTTCAAAATGTGCCTATTCTGAGTTTTCAGTTTATTGGTGTGTCTTATCTGATAATAGATATAAAAGTACTTCATGTAGTGTTGCTTACATTTTGCAAAACTGCATTCTGAGGAACTCCTATTGTTTCATTTTTGAAGCAAAAGAAGGAAAAAAGGGGAGATGAAGAAGGAGGAGGAAGATAAGAAGGTGGCAGCTTGAGGAATTCAAAGCCGTAGTCCCATATTTGACATTTGCCCTTAAAGAAGAGCAAAAGGGCAGCACATTTATCTTTTAATATCATCCAACAAAAGTTTGTACCCTAAATGCTGCAAATGAAGGATGTCAGTAAACTGGAGTTAAGCAATGCAGGAGCACAGGGCTGTTATCTTCTTTATCTGTATTCACCCCCCTTTCCCATTTCTCCTCTTTCACATAGATGTGAATTGCTGGTTGTTCTATTTTATTTGAAATCTGTGACACCACACCATTGGCTTGCTTTCAGATTTAGGTTATTCGCCAAGTTTTAGAGCTTCCTCATTTTCCACCCTCTCAGATATTGAAGATGAGCCTTCTCACACTCAGCTTAGCCTCTAACAGAGTTAGCCAACATCCTATTCCCTAGAGGCCTGTTGGGCAGCAAAGCACTCAAATTCTCCATCCAAGTCATGTGCTGGGCAGTGCATTAGTCACCCTTTTCTCTCTCTATCTTTTGCATGTGCAGGCATGATCTTTAGTTCAAATACATCCTGGAACGGTCACATCATTCCATTTTACCCTGTTATTTTTGGTTGTCAGAACACTCCCACAAGCTTTAGCCACATTTCTACCTGTTGGCAGACACTACTCCTACCAGTGAGATTAAATTAGAAATAATTGTCCATTTATGGCACAGGCTTTCTAATGTGAAATTCATATTGGTTGACCCAAGAGTTTGAAAAGTTTTCCATACATCTAGAGGCCTAATATCATCAAACTCCTTCATATAAATGGAGCATCAATTCCGCATCAGAGAAGAAATTCTGGTAAGCCAGGTGTTAGAGGGACCAACGAAGCCAGCATCCCAGTAGAGTTACTAGCGATCACAAGTCTGTATCAATCAAGAAGTATTTGGGGGGCCAGCCCGGTGGCTCAGGCAGTTGGAGTTCAGTGCTCCTAACTCCGCAGGCTGCCAGTTCAATTCCCACATGAGCCAGTGAACACACCTTAAGCTGAGCTGCCTCCTGAATGGCTCAGTTGGTTGGAAAGCAGGCTCTCACACAAGGTTGCCAGTTCTATTCCTCGAGTCCCGCAAGGGATTGAACACGGCACCTTGAGCTAAGCTGCTGCTGAGCTCCCAGATGGCTCAGTTGTTTGGAGCTCCTCCTCTCAACCACAAGGTTGCCAGTTCTACTCCTGCAAGGGATGGTGGGCTGTGCCCCCGGCAACTAGCAATGGCAACTGGACCTGGAGCTGAGCTGAGCTCTCCACAACTAAGATTGAAAGGACAATAATGTGACTTGGAAAAAAATCCTGGAAGTACACACTGTTCCCCGATAAAGTCCTGTTCCCCTTCCCCAATAAAATCTTTAAAAAAAAAAAAAAAAAAAGAAGTATTTGGAAAGAAAATTATTTTCTAAAAGTATGTAGTTAAGGTTTTGAGCTCATAAATCCTTTCAGAACAAATTAGTAATTGAAAACTTTGCTTTAGTCTTGCAACTGCTTAAACAATTATTAGTATAATTGGAAAGCTCCTAC
This sequence comes from Rhinolophus sinicus, assembly GCF_036562045.2. Classification (NCBI taxonomy): domain Eukaryota; kingdom Metazoa; phylum Chordata; class Mammalia; order Chiroptera; family Rhinolophidae; genus Rhinolophus; species Rhinolophus sinicus. The sequence continues at coordinate 82,715,693 of NC_133768.1, read as the reverse complement.
AAATTTAAACGGACACAGACTACATAAGAGTCCACCTAACTCCCACTATCGCAACCCCCATTTTCACAACCCAGATCTCTGCCTCAGTGCTCTGGGTGGCAGCCATGCACCTGTCCACACAACTCAGATTGCAAAGAGAAGTAGTTAATGGAAGCTGAATGCCCTCATAGCCTAAAACACACAAATAATTTAAGTTCCGTAAAGAATGGATCCATGTAAGTGTGAATGATTCTGTTTTAGCTGGGTTGGGCATAAACAGCACCCAAATTCTGCCCCACCTCAGTGACTGCTTGTACCTGTCTGTGTGCTCTAGCTTCCCCCTCACTTCTTATTCAAGAAACACAAGCTACTCCAAGGAAACTGAGCAGGAAGAGTATTATGCCAATCTGGTGCCGAAGCAGGGATTTTCTCATTGAAACTAAAGTACATGCCTACCAGCCATAGGGCAGCAAACCAAGTGTCACCAGAGGCTCACAGGGATGTCCAAGAGAAGACTCAACACAGAGCAGCAGTGACTGCGTTCTTGTCCCGCCACAAGAAAGAATTCAAGAGTAGGTGTGGGGACAGAGCCCCAGAGAGCAGTTTCTAGGCTCTCGGCCTCACGTGGAAAGGTGCTGGCTCAGGTAGTAGATGGCCATCAGCTGTGGCTTGTTGGTCATCAGCTGTAACCATTGAGCCATTGGCCACTAATATAACTGCTGCGGCTGCGTTGGGGAGTTGAGGAGAGTCGTCGGTCAGTTGGCAGAAAAGCGGACAGCAGGTCGCACGTCGTGTGAATCCAGCCTCCAGGGAGACTATAGTGGTATGACTCCCATACCTATGGCTCCGTGGGTGTTCCTTTTTGGCCTCACCATGTCCTGTGTTCTTATGTGGGGAGCGGGAGCAGATACCCGAGCAGATACCCCGCATAACACCCTGCATGACACATGGCACAGCGAGCAGGGTGTGGTGTCGGCCAAAACTCTCCGGAATGTACTGGAGCAGTTTATACGTATAAAAGCTCAGTTTCGTAAGCAGGGTACGGTGCCGGCCAAATCCTACCAAAGCATGGTGAAGCGGTTTGTGCGTGTGAGAGCTCAGCTTCGGGAGGCCCATGAGGAGTGACACCGGGAACGGGAGGCATGGTCTGCCTGGGAGACTCAAGCCTCCAGCTGGCACACCACCCTCTTGGCCATGGAGGGTGTTGCCTTCATTTTGGTAATCTGCTGCGGCCTTAGGCTCTGAGGGTTGTGGACATCTTACACGGAGGCCTCCACCCACTCAGACACCTGGCACAGTGAGCAAGATTCCGACCAGGTAGGAATGGAGTCTGACTCTGGGCAGGAGGACATGTGGCCCCCACACAGTGTGTGGTGCCCGGTGGCCACTATTCTCAGGAGTTGGACCCCCAAGGAGGGGTGGGAGGACATGGAAGGCTCTCAGGCCAGTGTGGAGCGGGCCCTGCAGGCTCTGGCTGAGCGGTGGCTGGAGGAGAAGGCTACAGCCGGCCGCGTGGGCTGGATGTTCCTCATGGCCTTGAGTCTCAACATGGAAAATACGCTGAATGAAATAGCCCAGGTGCTGGACCAGGTGTCCCGGTTGGAGGCTCTGGAAGCCCAGGTCCACCTGTTAGAAGAAGGACCCCACAGCGGAGACTCTGAGGCAGAGGCGGAGGAAGCAAGTGGAGACAATGTAGCTCCTAACCCCCAAGCCTGGCCAATCTTGAAGCAAAGGGTGAAACATGAGCAACCTTTGGGCCCCGGGGGCATTGCTGCCAGCAACCCAGCTGTGACTGAGTCACAACCTACACCCCTTACACTCCCACTGAGTTGCAGGAGCTGGGGAGGTGGTACAGACAGCGCCCTGGAGAGCCAGTCTCGGCTTGGCTATTATGTTTATGGGATGAGGGAGCAGACAACATTCTCTGCTCCCCAGGAGAGATGGGAAAGCTAGCCTTCGTGACAGTGCATCCATCCCTGCGACAAAGGTTACAGAACTGCCATAGGTTGGCCCATGACCAGGGCAACCATTCTCTAATGGAGTGACTCACTGCTGCGGTACGCACAGTATGGGGACAGGCTGGAAAGCTGCCAGACACTGTGAGTCAATGGCAGTCATATACGGAACTTATACAAATCATCCATGAAATGGGTATGAGACATGTTATTTTCAACCCTGATATGCATGGGCTGGATGATAAGCTTTTTACTGCCAGCATGAGAGATCTGGTTTTGGATACTGCACTTGCAAGTGCTTTTGGATCCTTGGTTGCCATTCTTACGCCCCATGTGGGGCGACGGATCCATGAAGTTACAACTGCCATGGCCACCCTAGGGGATGTTGAAAGCCGGAGGCAAAGGAAGTTAAGACAGGACGTCCGCGCAGTTAAGACCTGGAAGCCCAAATCAAAAGTAAAGGGGCGAGGTCGTGGACCTCAGAGAGTAACACGCGCACAGATGTGGCATGATCTCGTGGCAGCAGGGGTCGATTGGGAGAAAATAGACCGACAACTCAATGCACTGTTGTTGGAACTTTGGAAACAGTTGCATCCGGAACAGCAATTCCGGAGAAGCCTAAAGGAGAAGTCTGGGAAAGCGCGACCCGTGTCCCTCCAGGACTTCATGCAGCCTCCTGAGGCCAACTCCTTTCAGCTTGATTAGGGGTGGGGCCAAGGTACCCGGTCAGAGGGGACGAGCAGGGACCGAAGGCTCCACGTGGAACTGTCCATACATTGGTCCCTTTCTAATGTGCAGAGGGTTTTGGCCCTAGTCAACACTGGCGCAGACTTCAGTCTTGTTTATGGGAACCCAGAACTGTTCCCTGGACCAGCAATCTGCACTGATGGCTACGGGGGAAAGGCTGTGACTGTAAAAGCTGTTTCCTTACCACTGGGTATAGGAAGGCTTCCCCCTTGTCCTACAAGGTTTATGTCTCCCCCATTCCGGAGTATATTCTAGGGGTGGACGTGCTACATGGCCTCAGCTTACAGACATCGGTAGGAGAGTTCCGTCTCCAGATCCGGGTGGTGAAAGCGGTGACACGCGGGCATGCTCACCACCCTCCTCAACTGTTGCCACAGCCCTGGCGTGTGGTTACAGTGTGTCAGTGCCACCTGCCAGGAGGGCAGGAGGAGATTGGTTGTATAATATTGGAATTGGAGAAGGCACATATTGTGAGGCCAACGCACAGTCCCTTTAACTCCCCAGTATGGCCTGTCAAGAAGCCAGATGGGACCTGGTGAATGACTATGGACTATAGGGCAGGGTATTGGTGACCCAAGTTGGAGCAGCTATAAGGGGCCTTCTAACCAGGGCTGGTTCCCTCCTTTTCCTGCTCATGTCTACCTTTCTACCTACCCTATTAATGTGACATAATGTCAAATGGAAAAAGTGGACCACACTACTGGATATCTTCTTTCTTTATTCTGATTGGTGAATAGAGGTAGAATCTTATTTTTCTTTTTTCTTTTCTTTTTTAATTGGGGAAGGGGAACAGGACTTTATTGGCGAACAGTGTATACTTCCAGAACTTTTTTCCAAGTCAAGTTGTTGTCCTTTCAGTCTTAGTTGTGGAGGGCGCAGCTCAGCTCCATGTCCAGTTGCCATTGCTAGTTGCAGGGGGCGCAGCCCACCATCCCCTGTGGGAGTCAAACTGGCAACCTTGTGGTTGAGAGGACACGCTCCAACCAACTAAGCCATCCGGGAGCTCAGCGGCAGCTCAGCTCAAGGTGCCGTGTTCAATCTTAGTTGTAGTGTGCGCTGCCCACCATCCCTTGTGGGACTCGAGGAACTGAACTGGCAACCTCGTGGTTGAGAGCACACGCCCCAACCAACTGAGCCATCCGGGAGGCAGCTCAGCTCCAGGTGCCGTGTTCAATCTTAGCTGCAGGGTGCAGAGCCCACCATCCCTTGCGGGACTCGAGGAGTTGAACCAGCAACCTTGTGGTTGAGAGCCCACTGGCAATGTGGGAATCGAACCGGCAGCCTTCAGAGTTAGGAGCATGGAGCTCTAACCGCCTGAGCCACCGGGCCAGCCCCTAGAATCTTATTTTAAGATAAAATATGCCATCAATTATTCATATTGGTTCCTCCACTCAGGACTACAGAGATTTTATTTAACCTCAATAATTTTATATCTGTATTTCCTTTCCACAAAAAATTCCAGTTCTCAATGACCCCAGTACAATTATTCATTTATTTTATCCCACAATACATATAGAGCAGCATCAGTGTAAAAATACCAACACTACCACCAACAAAAGAATTACTGAAAAGAGTTGAGGACTTTAATTATTTTTATCTTTAGGGCATACCCCACTAGGGAATGCATGATGAAATTACTGAATCTTAAACTGACATGAAACTATTTCTCTGTGTGGTTATGACACTAATTTTACACAGGTTAATTTTTTTAATTTTACTTTCAATATTTAGGGGCTACTTTTTAATTTAATTTTGTTGTATACTATGTTGACTATCTTCTCTATAAAAACAATTGGTCATGGGGTGAAGACCAAGAAATTAAGTAAGAGAATTTATATGATTTGGGATGTAGATTGGGGAAATTTCTAATAAGAAAGTTTTCAGTGGATAATCTACAACTAACTTTCCTGACACCAGGCTGTACACTTTCACAATGGTCTCTAAAAGCCAACTTTGCACCAGTGCTTGTGAGGCCTAGGAAATTGACAACCCCCTTCAGGGAGGTGCTTCACTGGGAACCAAGTGAATGTATCCAGTATCTGCAGCTGGAGAAAGGCAAGAACCAGTTTCTTCTAGCTAGGTTGATCCTTATGAAGGGACCTGGCCTTTAGCTAATTATAATGTCATTACAATCTCATTTGCATTACAGTTGCTACAATGGGATGTTACCAAAACATGCCTCCAGGAGGCATAAGTACCCTGGGTCAGCATTTCCTCAGCACAACTCTTCCCTGAGTTTGCCTGCACTTTCTTCTCAGGTGTGTACTTTCGGTTCAAATACATTTCCTGGGCTTTGCTTGCATCTGCCTTACTGTCACGTGGGGCAGCCTGCGGGGTCTCTGCTCCCGCTCCCCACATAAGAATGCAGGATGTGGCTAGGCCAAAAAGGAACACCCACAAAGCCACAGGTAGGGGAGTCATACCACTATAGTCTCACTGGAGGCTGGATTCACACGACGTGCAACCTGCTGTCCGCTTTTCTGCCAACCAACCGACGACTCACATTGACTCCCCAGCACAGCAGCATCAGTTATATTAGTGGCCAATGGCTCAATGGTTACAGCTGACGGCCAACAAGCCACAGCTGATGGCCATCTACTACCTGAGCCAGCACCTTTCCACGTGCAGCCGAGAGCCTGGAAACTGCTCTCTGGGGTTCTGTCCCCACACTCCACCCCTACAGGGTCTCGCCTCACAATCTATGCAACAAGCGTCTTCCGTGAGGGTCCTTGTGCCATATTAGCCTACAGGCACCCGACCACACAACACCCAAAAACTTGATGGATAAGCCAGGGCCTTGGACCTTTTCCTCATTCACCGCCCAGCGCATGACTTCAGGTGGCAGAGAAGAGGGAGCTACTTGCTCTAAATCAGAAAGAGAATCTGATGTTAATAAAATATCATCGACATAATGAAACAAGGCCACAGAGGATGGGCGATCCGACTGTGCCAATTCCTGGGCCACGAGCCCGTGGCAGATAGTGGGGCTGTGCAAGTATCCTTGCAGAAGGACTTGAAAAGTCCACTGCCGCCCATCCCAAGTAAAAGCAAAGTGCTCTTGACACTCGGGTGCAATGTCAATGGACAAAAAAGCATTGGCCAAGTCCGCTACATAGTGATATGTTCCCAGGCGGACAGTCAGACGATCCATTAAATCGTGAATTGAAGGCACTGCAGCATGCAAGGGTGGTGTCACCTTATTTAACTTTGTGCCCACCTTTGTTTTGAAGGATATCAAAAACAAAGGTGGGCACAAAACTAGCTCAGCAGGATAGCAGGCTCGCACATGCCCCTAAAGCAAGAAGATGGAAAAATGTCACAGAGGGATAGGAAAACATACTGCTTATCAGCATGTACACCCTGCTTCTCAGGGCCATTGTAATGAGCTCAGAATACCTTAGGAGCAAGAAGGGAGCATGAGGCATGCCAGTGGAAGAGGGAGAGACAATTACACCCATAGAAATAAAAACTCTCATACAGTGTAAGGACAGGCTGCTTTTCCCTCTCTTGGGACATCCCACTCAATAATCTTTAGAGTGTATCTGCTTTGCTAGTAAACTTCTTACTATCCTGTGATTGCATAAACTCTGTCCCTTGACTGCATTCTTTCCCTCAAAAAGACACGAAGTGAGGTAAAATTGTCACAGCAGGTAACAATATATCTTTCCTTTTCAATTCCAAAAAACGAGATTTCCAATAATTAATGGCATTAGTTTTCACAGTCTGATAAGTTACTTCTTAGGAGGCCATCTAGCGACTAGTAGAATGGATTCAAAATTTCCACAGCAAACTCATTGTACCTTCAAAATTAAAGTCAGTAGAACTAGTGTTCCAATGCTCTTTCATTTAAAAAATAGTGTAAAGTGAGAGATTGTGTCCAAGATGGCAGATTAGGTGAATGCTATGCCTACTGCATCCCAGGATCACACCAAAATTACAAATAAATTATAGAACAGTTAACCTCAAGAATCACCTGAAGACTAGCTGAACAGAACCACTATAACTAAGGATATAAAGAAGAGGCCACATTGAGACAGGTAGGAGGGGAGACGTGACACAGGCTGACCCCAAACCCACAAATGGCTGTTGAATGTTGGGAGGGACATCTCGGTGGCAAAGGTCCCCCCTGAAGAGGGAGGGGTCCCAGCCCCACACTGGGTTCCTCAGCCCAGAGGAGTTCCCTTGGCATCTGGCAGTGAAAATCAGTGAGGACTCTGTCTGCCCTTCCTGGTGGGGTGGAGGGTGGCTGGAAACCCAGATGCCCTCTTGTAAAGCCGGCACACGGATTTGCTTGCTTGCAGGCACTCACCTAATCTTTGGTGGAAGGGCAGCAGCTCAGGAGGCCCAAGGATGTGCGGGGAAGGACTGAGTTATGTGGCTTCGGTTAGGAGTTGGAGTCATTGTTGTCTCTGTGTGGAGCCTGACACACATGTGGCCATCTTTTCAGTGTTACACCCTCCCCCAAAAGGCCAAGCTGGGAATACATTGGTCTGGTGAATCCACATATGCACACTGCTGGGTCCCCTCCCTCTTGAGCACCAGCTTTGAGAGGGGGACACCCTGGGTCCTTACTCAACCCCACCCTGCCCCCCGCAAAGCTGGTGCTACATCACCTAGGACTTTCTTGACTGCTGGGCTGCTGGCCCCACCCCACAGGCTGTGGAAGCCTTTTTACAGTGGGCAGATGTCCCAGGGTGGCCGGGGAAATGTTTGCTGGTGGGCTGTAACCCAAGACCTGTGCCACAGCATCTCCTGGGCAGTTCTTGGGAATCTGCGGGTCTGAGATGGGCTGTGGATGGCCATGGTGTACTTGGGATGTTTTTGTGGGATAGTCAAGGGCCCAGCACCAGTGCGAAAGGTGAAACTGCACTGACTTTGTAGAAACCACCAACCACATCCCTTAGCTCCCTGTAAACCTGCCCCACTCACCTAGAACTGCATTGCCAGGGGCACTCTGGGTGCTTAGGTGATGGATCCTGCCCCACAGGCCACGGAGGCATTTTGCAGCAGCAGAGGGCCCGCAATGTCCCAGGGAGATTTTGGTGGTGGACAGTGATCCAAAACCTGTGCTGCAGCCACTCTTAGGCAGCTAGCAGGGATTTGTGAGCCTGAGGCAAGCAATGGCTGACTGCAGTGTTCTAAGGGCATTTCATGAAGTGGTCACAGGCCAGGCACTGCCCCGAGCAAGGCAAGTAGTGACAGGCTGTGATGTTCTCAGGGTGCTGTGCAAAGTGGTCACAGGCTGGGCACTGGCACAAGAACTGAATCTGCATTCACTTTGTAAAAACCAATGGCTACATCTTGTGACTCCCTGGGACTCCATCCCACCCAGCTAGTGCTGCATTGCTGAGGGCACTCTCAACAGTGGGTCAACCAGTATGGCCCGAACACCTAAGGAGGCTCTTTGAACAGCTGGGCCTTACGGGCAGCCAGCAGGTAGCAATAGGCCTAGGGGGCCTTGGGCATCTTGCTAAGCTGCCTCAGGCCCAACTGGTGGCAGCCAGCTTTGGTTCAGAGTGAAGCAGCCCCCATATGCCTCCAGGTCCAGCACAGGCTGCAGCCAACCACATATAGCTTTGAGGCTGCCACCAGGTAGCCACAGAGTGGTAATAGGTAAGGCTGAAATTGGTCTGTACAGGAGCCCCTCACAAGAAACACCAGAAACAGCACACCCAGAGGCCAAATTCAGATCACATCAGAGCACTACCTGGCTAACCCCACAAATAGCACATCCAAAGGAGGGGTCTCAACAAGGCACAGAGCTCATGGGGGCAAAGCCTCCTCTAAGGGGTCAGCCCCCACCCAGCAGTTAATACAATGTGAGTATAACCAATCCTCACAGTCAGCCTGGGAGTCAATTCCACACACTGATGCACCAAAAGCAATCAAGGCTCAATTACAACAGAAGAACACACACAACACACTCAAGGGACACTCCCGGTGCACATGTACAGGAGATCAGGGAGACTGCACCATTGGACCACATAGGACACATACTACATAAGGCCACCACCAAAGACTGCGAGACATAGGAGATCTACCTAATACATAAAAGCAAACACAAAGTGGCAGCCAGAATGAGAAAAAAAAAAAAAAAAAACATGTCCTAAATGAAAGAACAGGAGAAACCTCCAGAAATAGAATTAAATGAAACAGAGGCAATCAACCTACCAGAAACAGAGTCCACAACACTAGCTATAAGAATGCTTAAGAGAGGGATAGTGGATGGGGGGGAGGGGGTTCACACAGTGTGAGGGATATAAATGATAAACGTCTAAGTTTTGCTTTGTCTTGTGCACCTGAAACTAATAAAATAATTTTTAAAAAAAGAATGCTTAAGGAACTTAGTGAGAATTTCAAAAAAGAGATAGCAAACATTAAAAAAAGACATAGAAACCATAAAAAAGAATGAGTCAGAAATAAAGAATACATTAACCTAAATGAAGAATACACCAGAAGGAATCACCAACAGATTAGATGAAGCAGAGGATCAAATCAGCAATTTAGAAGACAAGATAGCAGAAAACACCCAATCGAAACTACAAAACGAAAAAGAATAAAAAACAATGAAGATAGCTTAAGGGACCTGTAGGACAACATCAAGTGTAACAACATTAGCATCATAGGAATACCAGAAGGAGAAGAGAGTAAGCAAACCCTATTTGAAAACCTATTTGAAAAAATAATGACTGAAAACTTCCCTAACCTGACGAAGGAAACAGACATACAAGCCCAGGAAGAGCAGAGAGTCCCAAACAACATGATCCTAAACAGGTCCACACCAAGACACATCAAAATTAAAATGGCAAAGGTTAAAGACAAAGAGAGAATCCTAAAAGCAGCAAGAGAAAGACAACTAATTACATATAAGGAAGCTCCCATAAGACTACCAGCTGATTCCTCAACAGAAACTTTGCAGGCCAGAAGGGAGTGACAGGAAATATTCAATATGATGAAAACTAAGGGCCTACAACCAAGACTATTCTACTCATCAAGGCTATCATTCAAAATTGAAGGAGATGCAGCACTATTCACAATAGCCAAGAAATGGAAACAACTGAAATGCCTAGACGACTGGATTAAGAAACTGTTGTACATTTATACAATAGAATATTACTCAGCCATATAAAAGAATGAAATCTTACCATTTGCAATGATATGGATGGACCTAGGGAACATTATGCTAAGTGAAATAAGTCAGACAGAGAAAGACAAATACCATATGTTCTCACTTATATGTGGAATCTAAAGAAAAGAATAAATGAGCAAAGTAAACAGAAATAGTCTCACAGAGATAGAGAAAAAAACTGATCGCTGCTAGATGAGAGCGGGGTGGGGATGAGGAAGAAGGGGAGGGGATTAGAAAGCACAAATTGGTAACTATAATATTGCCATGGGGATATGAAAGATAGCTTGGGGAATATAATCAATAATGTAAAGATTTTGTAGGGTGTCAGATGGGCAAATGTCTTATTAGGGAGACCACTTCAGGGATGGTGTAGATGCCTGACCACTGCACTGTACACCTGAAGCTGAAGCTGAATAATATTGTATGCCAACTATAATTATACATACACACACACACACACACACACACACACACACACAGTCATGGGATATAGACTTCAGCATACGGAATAGAGTCAATGGAATTGTAATAGATATGTACGATGTCAGGGGGTGAAATGTATGGCTATTGCAAAGTTTTGTGCACCTGAAACTAATAAAAATAAATTTAAAAAAAATGAAATTAAAGGAGAGATAAAGAGCTTCCCAGATAAGCAAAAGCTAAAGGAATTCATTACCACCAAGCCAGTATTACAAGAAATGTTAAAACGACTTCTTCTTTTTTTAAAAGGACTTCTTTAAGCAGAAGAAAGGAGAAAACAAACAAATGAAGAGCAAAAATATAAATAATAAAATGGCAATCACCATGTACCTATCAATAATCACTTTAAATGTAAATGGATTAATACTCCAATCAAAAGACATAGGGTAGCTGAACGGATAAGAAAACAAGACCCATGCATATGCTGTCTTCAAGAGACCCACCTCAGATAGAAAGACACACACAGACTGAAAGTAAAGGGATAGAAAGAAAAATTCACGCAAATGGAAGTGAGAAGCTGGGGTAGCAATACTTCCATCAGATAAAACAGAATTTAAAATGAAGACTATAATAAGAGATAAAAAAGAACATTACATAATAATAAAGGGATCAGTCCAACAAAAGGACATCACCTAGCAAGCATTTATGCACCCAACACAGGAGCACCTAAATACATAAAGCAAATATTGACTGACATAAAGTCTAGGATCAACATTATAGTAGTGGACTTTAACACACCACTGACACCAATGGACAGATCTTCCTGACAGAAAATCAACACGGAAACAGTGGCCTGAAATGATACATTAGACCAGATAGATTTAATTGATATTTTTAGAGCATTTCACCCCAAACCAGCAGAATATACATTCAAGTGCACATGGAACATTTTCCAAGATAGAACACTTGTTAGGCCACAAAACAAGTCTCAGTAAATTTAAGACAATTGAAGTCATATCAAGCATCGACCACACTGGTATGAAACTAGAAATCAATTACAAGAAAAAAAAACCTAAAAAAACACACAAACACATGGAGGCTAAATACCATGCTACTAAATAATGAATGGGTCAACAATGAGATCAAGGAAGAAATCAAAAGATACCTTGAGACAAACAAAAACGAAAACACAATGACCCAAAATCAACACAGTGAAAGCAGTCCTAATAGGGAAATTTGTAGCAATGCAGGCCTATCTAAAGAAACAAGAGGGGAGGTATGTGGAGAATGGGGGTGGGTAATCCGAGGTACTCCACAGCCAGGTGCCCGCCACACGTTCTCCGCGCCTCATAGCCATGCCTCGCAAAATTGAGGAAATCAAGGACTTCCTGCTCACAGCCAGGTGAAAGGATGCCAAATCTGCCAAAATCAAGAAAAATAAGGATAATGTGAAGTTTAAAGTTCGATGCAGCAGATACCTTTACACTCTGGTCATCACAAACAAAGAGAAGGCAGAAAAACTGAAGCAGTCCCTGCCCCCACGTTTGGCAGTGAAGGAGCTGAAATGAACCAGACATGCTGATCTGAAATGTATTAAATTTTTAAAAATTCAAAAAATGAAAGAAAGAAAGGAAGGAAGGAAGGAAGGAAGGAAGGAAGGAAGGAAGGAAGGAAGGAAGGAAGGAAAGAAAACATTCAAATAAACAGTCTAACTTTATACCTAATGGAACTGGAAAAAGAACTGCAAACAAAGCCCAGAGTGAGTACAAAGAAGGAAATAGTAAAGATCAGAGTGGAAATAAACAAAATAGAGACTTAAAAAAAACATACAAAGGATCAATGAATCCAAAAGCTGGGTTTTTTTCAAAGATAAACAAAATTGACAAACCTTTAATCAGACACACTAAGAAAACAAGAGAGAGGACCGCAATAATTAAAATCAGAAATGAAAGAAGAGAAGTGACAACAGACACCACAGAAATACACAAAATTTTAAGAAAATACTACGAGCAACTACATGGCAACAAATTGGACAATCTAGAAGAAATGGATAAATTCCTAGCAGCATACACTCTTCCAAGGCTGAATCAAAAAGAAACAAAATCTGAACAGACTAATTACTACCAATGAGATTGAATCAGTAATCAACAAGCTCCCAACAAACAAAAGTCCTGGACCAGATAGCTTCACAGGTGAATTTTACCAAATATTCAAAAAAGAATTAACATCTATTCTCCTCAAATTATTCCAAAAAATCCAGAAGGAGGGAAGGCTCCCGACCTCATTTTAGGAGGCCACCATTATGCTGATTCCAAAACTAAACAAAAGACATTACCAAAAAAATAAAAGAGAGAAAACTATAGGCGGATAGCCCGAATGAACATAAATGGAAAAATCCTCAACAAAATATTAGCAAACCAAATTCAGCAATACATTAAGAAGATCATACACCACGATCAAATGGGATTCATTCCTGGTATGAAGGTTGGTTCAATGTCCACAAATCAATTAATGTGATACATCACATTAACAAAATAAAAAATAAAAATCATATGATCATATCAATAGATGCAGAAAAAGCGTTTGACAAAATCCATCATCCTACATGATAAAAACTCAGCAAAGTGGGAACAGAGGGAACATATCTCAACATAATAAAAGCCATATATGACAAACCCACAACTAATATCATACTCAAGGGGGAAAGGTAAAAGCACTTCCCTTATGATCAAGAACAAGACAAAGATGCCCACTTTCACCACTTTTATTCAACACAGTAGTGGAAGTTCTAGCCACATCAATTAGAGGAGACAAAGAAATGTACGGCATCCAAATTGGACAGGAGGAAGTAAAATTGTCACTATTTGCAGGCTTTTCTCTATATATAGAGAGAAACCCAAAGATTCCACAGACACACACACACATACACAGACAAAAAATATATTGGAACTGGTAAATGAATTTAGTAATGTAGCAGGATACAAAATTAATATTCAGAAATCGGTTGCATTTTTATACACCAATAATGAACTATCAGAAAGAGAAATTAAGAAAACAATCCCATTTACAATTTCATCAAAAAATTATTAGGAATAAATTTAACCAAGGAAGTAAAAGACCTGTACTCAGAAAATTACAAGACATTGAAGAGAGAAATTTAAAAAGGTACAAATAAATGGAAACATACCATGCTCATGGATAGGAAGAATTAATATAATTTAAATGTCCATACTACCCAAAGCAATATACAGATTCAATGCAATCTCTTTCAAAATACCAATGGCATTTTTCACAGAACCACAACAAATAATCCTAAAATTTATATAGAATCATAAAAGACCCTGGATAGCCATGGCAATCCTGAGAAATAAGAACAAAGCTGGAGGTATCATGCTACCTGATATCAAATTATACGACAAGATCATAGTAATCAAAACAGCATAGTACTGGCATAAAAAGAGACACATAGATCAATGGAATAGAATAGAGAGCCCAGAAATAAACCCATGCCTATACAGTCATTTAATCTATGACAAAGGAGGCAAGAATTTACATTGCAATAAAGACAGTTTATTCGGTAAATGGTGCTGGGAAAACTGGACAGATACATGCAAAAAAAGAAAGAAACTGGACCACCTTCTTATACCATATACAAAAATAAATTCAAAATGGATTAAAGACTTAAATGTAAGACCTGAAACCATAAAACTCCTAGAAGAAAACAGGACGTAAACTCTTAGACATTACCCTTAGTAACATTTTTACTGCTATATCTTCTCAGGTAAGGGAAACAAAAGGAAAAATAAACAAATGGGATTACATCAACCTAAACAGTTTTTGCACAGCAAAGGAAACCATCAATAAAACAAAAAGATATCCTACTGAATGGGAGAAGATATTTGCCAATGATACCTGTGATAAGGGTTTAATATCCAAATTTGTCACCCCAATAAATTTAATAAAATAAAATTAAAAAAAAAAAAACTCATACAACTCAACACCAAAAAAACAATCCAATTAACAAATGGGCAGAGGACCTGAATAGACATTTCTCCAAAGAGGACATAGAGACATATGAAAAGATGCTCAACATCACTAATCATCAGAGAAATTCAAATAAAAACCACAATGAGATACCACCTCACACCTGTCAGAATGGCTATCATCAATAAATCAACAAACAACAAGTACTGGTGAGAATGTGGAGAATGTGGAAAAAAGTGCACTGCTGGTGGGATTGTAAATTGGTTCAGCCACTATGGAAAATAGTATGGAGGTTCCTTTAAAAATTCAAAATAGAACTACCTTCTGACCCAGTAATTCCACTCCTGGGTATTCATCCAAAGAAATCCAAAACACTAATTTGAAAAAATATATGCACTCCTATGTTTACTGCAGCACTATTCACAATAGTCAAGATATACAAACAATCAAACTGCCCAATAGATGATTGCATAAATTGTGGTACATTTATACAATGGAATATTACTCTCCCATAAAAAAGAATGAAATCTTACCATTTGCAACAGCATGGGTGGACCTAGAGGATATTATCCTAAACAAAGTAAGTGAGACTGAGAAAGACAAATACCATATGATCTCACTTATATGTGGAATCTAAGGAAGAGAATAAATGAGCAAACAAAATAGAAATAGACTCATAGACACAGAGAACATTGCTAGATTGCAGAGGGTAGGAGGATGGGTGAGAAAGGTGAAGGGATTAGGAAGTACAAATTGGCAGTCACAAAACAGTCACAGGTATGTGAAATACAATATAGGGAATATAATTAATAATGTTGTAAAGACTATGTAGGGTGTCAGATGGGTACTGGACTTATCGCGGGGATCACTTCATAGATTATATAAGTTCCTAACCACTGCTCTATACACCTGAAACTGATATAAAATAATATTGAATGTCAACTGTAATTAAGTGTGTGTGTGTGTGTGTGTGTGTGTCTGTGTGTGTGTGTATATATATTCACAGGTTGTAAAGTACAGCATAGGGAATATAGTCAATGGTATTTTAATAGCTATGTAGGATGTCAGATGGGTAGTAGACTTGGTGGGGTTATCACTTTGTGAGGGGTGTAAACATCTAATCATTATGTTGTTTTGTACACCTGAAACTAATAAAAAATTAATAAAAAATAGTGTAGAGTGAATAGAAATAATGACTATTAACCATGTAATGCTGAGTTAGCATATGATGGGACTAGTTTAAAGGGCTGGACAAGGAGGGGGTTACAAATTCCTTTTACTGGAGCACATTGGTGGAGGTGGGTGTCTGGGGGATAAATATGCAGTTTTTTCTCTAGGCTGCAAACTTAACTGGAGTGTACCGGGCTCAAGTCATTAACATAGAATTTATTTTCTCTAAGCTAACTGGGCAACATGGGCCAAAGACATCATAGCTAACCACCAATTTCGATAAACCCTACTTACTTTGCTTGGAATTGGAAAGAAAAAATTGTGTGCGTATGCCTACACACACACACACACACACACACACACACACACACACACACACACATTTTATTATATACCGGGGGTACCAAAATATATACACATTTTAAGAGATGTTATCTATGTATTACTTTTCAAAGCTGAATTGAATTACAGTGACAATGCAATGTGTGGTATGTTTGCTCAAAGATGGCATTAATCAAATGAATGCTAGCGTCATTCATTGTATCACAATTTTAACACACTTTTTCCCTTTCTTTAATCGCTTCTCGGCCATTTGGCTAAGATCAAGTGTAAAATATGTATACATTTTTTTGGCACCCTCTTTATATAAATAATTACACTGGTTTTGTTCTTCATAGGGCCGCTCCGTGAAAAATGGCTTTTGGCCTGTCCTCCTTCCCTTCAGGTATTTCAATTCAAGGATGAAGAAAGGATGTGGTTTCCAGTCCCACTTAGACTTCAGCAACCTCGCTCGGAACCAGATGGATGCACAGACCCGGTTGCCCCACCGGCTTCTTTATGCCCATACACACATCATGTCCCACTGGCAAGACTACTTAAGGCCGGGGAAAGTATTTGCCGTCGTACCCGGAACTGTTTCCAAGGTTTCTTTGGGCTCTAGTTGTGGCGTAGTTGGCTTGTTCTGGGAGCCAAGGCAACCGAGATCCTCCCAAGCTCGCGAGAGCGTCCTCTTCTCCCCGGTTTCCGGGACCTAGCGGCACTGATGGCTCCGGTGTCTGGTTCGCGCAGCCCAGAGAGGGAGGCCTCGGGCTTCAGGGGGAAGCGTCGCAGTTCCTCGAAGAGCCCTAAGCCCAGCAAATCCGCTCGCTCCCCGCGGGGACGCCGCTCTCGCTCGCACTCTTGCTCTCGGTCGGGGGATCGGAATGGCCTCAGTCATCAGCCGAGTGGCCTCAGCCAAGGCTCCCGAAACCAGTCTTACCGCTCTCGCTCGCGGTCACGCTCTCGAGAGCGGCCCTCTGCGACGCGGGGCACCCCCTTCGCTTCTGCCTCCTCGTCCGCCTATTATGGCGGCTACTCACGCCCCTATGGGAGCGACAAGCCTTGGCCCAGCCTCCTGGATAAAGAAAGGGAGGAGAGCCTGCGGCAGAAGTGAGTGAGATGGACGCACCTTCTCGTGCACGACCCCACCTGCCTTCCAAGTCTGATTTATCATCCCGCTACTGACTATTCGCATTTCGCTGTTTCTGCCTGCCTTGCGCCCATTTTCATCCCTTCAGTCCACCCACTACAACGCCTTATTCTCTTTTTTTCTTCCCTAGGTTTTCACTCATCCTCGGGCCCCTTTATTACAGTGCTCTGGTCTCCTGCTACTCTTTTCTGCCTCCTAGCTTGTAGCGGAGATGGCCTACCGGAATTATATAGCATCTACTTGGTTGTGTGGTTATCATTCGTAAGCATGTTTTTATTCACCACTAGACTGATCTCACGGAAAGGACCCCTGTTTTATCGATCACAAAATTCACAATGCTTAGCACTTGGTGGGCACACAACCATTGCTTGTTGAATGATCACACAGGTTTGAGATGATAACAGGATATGCAAGTGGAAATGTTTTGTAGCGAGTTGAGAAGGGTTGAGATTTAGGGTTTTAAATTGGAGAGGAGAAAAACCTCTGAGACAAGATAATTGAATGAGTGTAGGAAAAGGGATCTGCTAAACTATATTAGGCTATGTTGACAAAGGTTTTGTTAAGTGGTCTCAATCTAGACCATGAAAAATAAAGTCAGGGTGAGATCAGATCTCTAATGAGAGTATTTGAATGAAAAATGGGTAGTTTAAGAATAAGAAAGAAAAAGTGTTATAATTATTACCATATAAGTCTTAATACCTAATGCTTATGAGTGTTCAATTATGTGTCAGGCACTGTACTAAGTGCTTTACATACACTATGTGTTAATAAACAAGAAATGTAAAAGTATTTCAGGCATTAAGGTTAGGTTCCAACATCAGGGAAATGTCCCATGAATCGTTTTCTTCAGGGAGTGGGAAGTCATATAGCATAGTAATGAAGAAGACAGGTTCTAGAATCATACTGCCTGAGTTTGCAGCCCTGCTTTGCTACTTAATAGTTGTGTGACCTTGAGCAAATTACGTAACCTCTCTGAGCTTTATTTCTTCACCATTTAAAAGGGGATAAAATTAGCACGACTGCCTTTAGAGTTGTAATGATTTAGTGCCTGGAACATAACAAATAGTCCTTAAGTGTTAGCTATTATGTTTTCCTGCATAGGAACAGAAACAGTAAAAATGGTCTTGAGTTAGGTTGGAGACCTACCTCGCCAATTAAAATTTTCAGAAACTTACCCCAGGCTGTCAATTAAAAAGCAACCAGCTTCTTACTAGACAATCCTCACCAAAAGATGTTGGAAATTCTTGGATGAAATTTGCATTTGTACGTTTAGAAGATAAATTATTTGTCTTAAGAGTACAGATGAAGTCAGGTGATGAGAACTTCACTGCTTGTTCTTTACAGCCTGTCAGGCATACTTCCCCCAGTATGCATAATAGTCCCAGTTCAGTTATAAGTATGTCCCTTTTTCGACCGTTTCTTCAAGTGGAAAACACGAGTCTAACTGCATGGTTATAATATCTCTTCCCCTGAATAAAAAAAGTAAAAAATAGTTTATTCAAACAATCATATTTATTTTGTAAGGGCTTTAAAAAATGGGAGTCACAAGCAGCTAAACATTGAGGAATTGAGTCTTAATTTTTGTGTTTTGTTTGTTTATGAGTAATAGCAAAAATTAAGAGAAGAAATCACAAATATAAAACAAGAAAAAAAGATTTTGTGTCCTCCAAGAGTACATAATGATGTACTCCTTTTCTACATTAACTCCTGAGTTTCTGCAAATGGAAGGTTTGACCAAATCAAAAGTAAAGACTTCTCTTTACTTTCATAAATGTGTGTGAACAAATAAAGTTATTTTCAAATGTAAAACTGTTTCTGTCAAATGTTGCAGAAGATTAAATGAACAGTTAGGAGCTATGTCATGCATGTGGCGGAAAGGATGCACTTGATAATCTCCCAGGCTGCATTTCTGGCCCAGCCTCTCAGGCTGTCTGTAGTCTGTACCATTTGATAGTACTATCAAAACATCAAACTGTAAGTGTTGAGTTTACATTTAAGTCAACTTTTTGTTAATTTACAGTTCAAAATGTAAAGGGAAAATAGGACTTAACTGGACCCCTTTGAATTTGATTATGTATTTAGGAAACAATTTAGTCATGGAGTTTTAATTTACATGCCTATATCTTCTAGGAGATTAAGTGAGAGAGAGAGGATTGGTGAATTGGGAGCTCCTGAAGTATGGGGACTTTCTCCAAAGAATCCAGAGCCAGAGTAAGTGATTGAAATATATATATATATATATATATATATATATATATACACACACACACACACACATATACATATATATGTATATATATATATTAAATGTAACATTTGTTTAAATGCAGAGCCTGTTGTCAACATTTTTGTTAAGAACTTTTAAATATACCTCACATTTTTCTTTTTTCTTGTGATTTATGCTATTCTACCCCTTAAGTTTTAAAAACATTGAACATACCTAAGGATTAAAACATGCTGCTAGTGGATTTTAGCGTGCTAATTGTTCTCTTTAAATTGTAATTCATGAGGTACTAATTTCCTATGCATAGAAATGTTCAGTATTAATTACATTTATATTATTTCTAATTATTTGTTCTCAATCCAGTAGCAGATTGCATGTCAGATGTTAGCATTACAAAAAGACTTTTTGAGGTATAATTGACGTTCAACATTATATTAGTTTCAGGTGTACAACATTAATGATTTGATATTTGCATATATTGCAAAATGATCACCACAATAAGTCTAACATCTGTCACTATACATACTTATGGAATTTTTTTTGTTGTAATGAGAACTTTAAAGATTTACTCTCAGCAACTTCCAAATATGCAATACAGTATTAACTATAGCCACTGCGCTGTACATTACGTCCCCATGACTTATTTATTTTATGACTGGAATTTTGTATCTTTGACCCTTTTGTAACTGTCTACCTTCACCTATTTTACCGACACCTGCCCCCCCCCCCCGCCAACCCCTGCCTCTGGTAACCACCAATCTATTCTCTGTTCTCTGTGTCTATGAACTTGTTTTTAAGTGAGATCATATAGTATTTGTCTTTCTCTGTCTGACTTCTTTCACTCACTTGGCATAATGCCCTCAAGGTCCATCCATGTTGTTGCTAATGGCAAGATTTCCTTCTTTGTATGGCTGAATAGTATTCTGTTGATACACCACACATACACACACACACACACACACACACACACACACACACAGTGCCAAAAAATTGTATACACATTTTAAGAAAGGAATAAACTGTATTAAAGGGGTAGCTGGATGGCTCAGTTGGTTAGAGCGTGAGCTCTTAACAACAAGGTTGCTGGTTCGATTCCCACATGGGCCAGTGAGCTGCTCCCTCCACAACTAGATTGAAAACAAGCTGTCGCTGAGCTGCCGGAGGGGCAGCCGGATGGCTCAGTTGACTAGAGCGCGAGCTCTCACCAAGTTTGCCGGTTCAATTCCCACATGGGATGGTGGACTGCGCCCCCTGCAACTAAGATTGAAAAGAGCCACGGACTTGGAGCTGAGCTGCGCCCTCCACAACTAGATTGAAGGACAACGACTTGGAGCTGATGGACCTTGGAGAAATACACTGTTCCCCAATATTCCCCAATAAAATTTATTTTAAAAAAGACTATTAAAATTATAATATTCAATATATACTGATAACAAAATATGAACACAAGGCACGTTTCACTTCTGCAATTACAAGAAGTACTCAAAGTGGTTACCATCAGTGTACATAAATACACACTCATATACACACACATACATACACGGGGGGGGGGGCTGCCAAAAAAATGTATACATATTTTAAGAGATGTTATCTGTGCTCAAATAGTAGTTCACCATAATCAGAAGTATCTGGACACTGATGGTAACTACTTTGAGCACCTCTTGTAATTGCAGAACTCAAACGTGACTTGTATTCATCTTTTGTTATTGGTATATATTGAGTATTGCAATTAATTCAGTTTTTTCCTTTCTTAAAATGGTAGATATATATATTTTTGGAGATATATATATATATATGCCACATTTTCTATATCCATTCAATCTGTCGGTAGACACTTAGGTTGTTTTCATATCTTGCCTATTGTAAATAATGCTATAGTGAACATGGGAGTGCAAATTATCTTTTCAAGTTAGTGTTTTTGTTTTCTTCTGATAAAAACCCAGAAGTAGAATTGCTGGATCATATATGGTGGTTCTATTTTTAATTTTTTGTGGAACCTCCATACTGTTTTCTACAGTGGCTGCACCAATTTACATTCCCACCAGCAGTGCACAAGGGTTGCCTTCACATCCTTGCCAACACATGTTATTTCTTGTCCTTTTGATAATAGCCATTCTGACAGGTGTGAGGTGACATCTTATTGTTGTTTTGATTTGCATTTCCCTGATGATTACTGATGTTGCCCATCTTTTCATGTACCTGTTGACTATCTCTATGTCTTCTTTGGAAAAATGTCTTTTCAGATCATCTGCCTATTTTTTAATTGGATTGTTTGTTTTTTTGTTATTGAGTTGTATGAGTTCTTTATATATTTTGGATATTAATTGATCAGATGTATGATTTGCAAATTTTTCTTCTATTCAGTAGGTTGCCTTTTCATTTTGTTGATGGTTTCCTTTGCTGTGCAGAACCTTTCAGTTTGATGTAGTTCCGTTTGTTTATTTTTGCTTTTGTTGCTTTGCATTCAGTGTCGTCAGAAAAATTATCACCAAGACTGATGCTAAGGAGCTTACCACCTATGTTTTCTTCTAGTTTTGTGGTTTCAGGTCTTACATTCAAGTCTTTCATCCATTTTGAGTTACTTTTATGTATAGTGTAAGAAAGTGATCCATTTTCATTCTTTCACATGTGGCTGTCCAGTTTTCCCAGCACCATTTGTTGAATAGACTGTCCTTTCCCCATTGTATATTCTGGCCTCCTTTCTTGTAAATTAATTGACTATGTATGTGTACATTTCTTTCTGAGCTCTCTATTCTGTTTGCAAAGGAATTTTTGAATAATGAATATACTAATAGGGTTTTGTTTAGTTTTCCTGTATCAAATAGTATCTGAAGGCTTAATCCTTTTTCATTTTCCTTATTTTTTTTCTCTTTGATGCTATTCATAAGCTGCTTCTTCCCTCGCCTCTGTTTCTGTGTCTACTTTAGGTTGAGTTGAAACAGTAAGCTTGTCAGGTAAACTTGTAATTTGTGACAGAGTGATAAAGCATTATTATCTGAAACTTGTTCTTATAAATACCTTTGGAAAATGCTTGAAAAATCTGAACTCAAAGAATTAGAGTTGGAAGGAACCCTAAAATTAATTTTCTAGGTGATACCTAAATTATTCTGGATGTGATCTCCAGAGGAAAAGATAATATGATATAAGGATTCCTTTTCTAAACTACTATACAACTCTTATAATACTCATTTTCAGAATTTTCTACAACAGAATGAGATCTGTTTATATTGTAGTGTGTGAGGTTCTTCTTGTTTTGGGGATACAGAAAGTTGCTGCTCTGCCATATGTCCTTTACACACATAGAATAAAATTGTGACATCTTCCCTCAGACTTCTCCAGTTTCTTTCATCTTTCCTTACGGTTCCCGTATCCTTACTTTTGCCCTGTGCTTTCTTCTGAAAATATAAATCTTAGCTGTTTATTTCAGTTTGAATAGTACTTTGTAAGCTCTAAAGCATTATGCAAGTGTAAATGATCATTATATTATTATGAAGGTGGTAACTCCTTGAGCTGTACTGTTAGAAAAGCAGTCCAGTGCCTGCTTTTAATGGTTCTTCGACAATCATTTGTTACTGAAAATGTGTTTTTGTACCCTGTGGTCCATATTTCATCCCTTTTCTGATTCTTACAACCATCTTCTTTAAATTCAGCTCTGATGAACATACACCAGTAGAAGATGAAGAGCCAAAGAAAAGCACCACTTCAGCTTCTACTTCAGAAGGTATTTTTTTAAGGGGGGGCGCAGCTCACAGTAGCCCATGTGAGGATTGAACTGGCAACTGGTGTTATCAACACCAGGCTCCAACCTACTGAGCTAACCAGCCACCCCCAGGAGGTATTTTTAAATACAGAGCTTTTTTTATTGAGATGTTAAAAAAATAAGTTTATAAATAGTTGAACATTAGACTTTGCTTTTATTCAAATTGTCTATCATGTATTCCTTTTCAGTATTTCAAATACAATAAAATTGATACTCAGAAATGTCTTTACAACTTAGTTTTTTGTTTTTATTTTATGTAGAAGAAAAGAAGAAGAAGAAGAAATCTAGTCATTCAAAAGAAAGGTCCAAGAAAAGGAGGAAGAAAAAATCATCTAAAAGAAAACACAAGAAGTATTCTGACGATAGTGACAGTGACTCTGATTCCGAAACAGACTCCAGTGGTAAGAAAGTCAACATCATTCTCCAAGCTTTACTTCAAAACTAGTTTTCTTAAAGCTTATTTCAGAAGTAGGTTCTTAAAAACAACAATAATAGTCAAAAGTTTTTGAACACTTACTGACTTTGTGCCGGGCACTCTGCTAAGTGCTTGATATTCATTATTGCTTTTTAATCCACACAGTAACTATAGGATACGTCTTAGAGATGGAGAAAGGGAGACACAGAGCACATTATAAGTACCACCTTCAAGGTCACACAGTTGGGATTTGAACCTAAGCAATGTGACTCCAGATTGGTTGTATGTAGTTGTACAAGGCATGTGGCACTGAACCAAGTCAGGGTTGGGCTGCAAGATATGTGGTGCCAAACCAAGCGGTACAGGGCTGCATCAGCCCAGTAGAGCAGCTCTTTTGTGTAATTCTCAAACTCAGTGGACACCTTTGTGCAGTTTTCAAAAAGGCATACTACAAAGGACCCCTTTCAGGCTGGCAGCTGGTTTAAGGATGACACCCCTGTGGGGTGGCACATCACAAAAAGCAACCTTTTTGTGCCCTCTCCTGGCTGATGATTGACAGAGGGTGCCTCCTCTGAGAACACATTACACAAAGGCACCCCTTCTTCTGATGTCATTCCCACTGTCACTTTTCTTCCTCACGGCTAGAAGACTGAACTCTTTTTTTTTTTTTTTTTTAGTAAAGAAAGGTTTATTTATTGAAATGGAGACTGAACTTTGTTAAAGCACAAATCTGAGCATGTCAGTCCCCTACTTAAAATCATTCAGTAGCTTTGCATAGCCTTCAGGGTAAAGTTCAGACCCTGATTGATCCTGCTCGAATCAAATATACCCTGTCACTTTCTCTCATAGCATCCTGTGTAGCCTGAGAACTACCTTCTGTCTCCTCAATATTCCATGTTCTTTCTCTTGATTTTGTTACTTGACACTGAGAATCCGTCTGCTTGTAATGTCGGTCTCTCCCTGCATTCGGCTTGGCTTATTCGTTTCAACAATAGGCATGCATGACTTTTGTAATAAAACTGATTTTAAAAAGAACTAGCTTCAGAGTCACCTTTGCCTGGTCAATCATTCCTCAACCACCCTCCCCAAATCAGCCTGATTTTGAGACTCCTCTATAGGTCCAGAGCACCCCAGACTTCCCCCATCACTCTGGATTCTATTTATCTCTCTACCTTTGTCTCTTCCATTAGACTGAGCTCCTGGAAAGCATCCCCCCAAACACACATAGGGGTTTTTTCCCCCTTTTTTATCATGAAAATATTCAAGGGCTCAGAAAAATAAAGAGAATTGTATAATACCATATACATATTACCTAGATTTTAACAATTGTTAGTATTTTGACATATATGCCTCAAATATGATTTTTTTGCTGAGATAGTCAAAGTAAATTACAAGTATCACACTGCCACCCTAAATATTTCTGTGTACATCTCTAAAAAATGACATTTTCCTACTTAATCGCAATACTATTATCTTATGCAGTAAAATTAATAATAATATCCTGTATCACAAATACATAGTGTGACTTTAATTTATATGTCCCAGTGCCTAGCATATTTCCTGAGAATTAGCAATAAATGTTTGAATGAATGAATTTCTGTGTAATGACAAATAGAACAGCAACAAGATATTTACTCAAAAGTATTGGGGTTTAGAGTTAATTTTTTTAATTATAATGTGCTTTAATTTGTAGACGAAGATACAAAAAGGAGAGCAAAGAAAGCCAAGAAAAAGGAAAAGAAGAAGAAACGCAGATCGTCAGTTTTTTTCTTCAATTTTTATTACAGAAAAGTTCAACTATATATAAAATTACATAAAATAGTAAAATGATCCCCCATGTAACCATCACCCAGCTTGAACAGTTACCAACTCGGGCAGTCTCCACTGCCCCCCACTATTTTGAAACCAATCCCAGATATCATTTCATCCATAAACCAGCATGTTTCTCTAAAAGATAGGCATTCTTTTAAAAATATATATATATAACTACAATACTATTATCATACCTAAAATATTTAACAATAATTTCTCAATTTTCAGCAGTTTTGTGAAGTTTATTCAAGTCAGGATCCAAATAATGTCTATAAATTGCAATTGGTTGATATGTCTCTTACACCTCTAAATCAATACATTCCCCTTCTCTTTTTCTTCTTGCAATTTATTTATTGAAGAAACCAAGTCGTTCGTCCTGTAGAGTTTCCTGCAGTATGGATTTTGCTGATTGTATTTTTATGGTGTCCTTTTAACATATTCTCTGTATTTCCTATAGATTGATAATTACGTCTAGTCTTGATGAGATTCAGATTTGAGTTTTTGGCAGGAATACTTCATAGGCAGATAATGTCTGATTGTGTCTTTTGCTCATATTAACAGTCACCAATGGTCATTGCCTAGGTCCCTTATTTCATTAGGGATGCAAAATGGTGATAGTCTAATTCTGGCTTGCTTTCTTCATTTATTAAGGTAGAATAATTCTATAAGAGAAACCTACGCTCATCAGCTATTTGTTACACTGAAGTACAGTTTGTATAGGAAAGGCAGGATAATTGCTTATTATCTGTTTTATGAGTTTTCAAAATAATGAGTTGGGTTATTTTTGTATCATTATGAACCCAAGTATTCATACATGTTTGATGTTTTTCTAATTCATTACACTTAAAATTGATGTTCAAATTAGTAAGAGCTGTCTTTAAAACTGTTTTATTTCTGTTATCTTTTAGGGATCTTTTTTATAGTGAAACCTGATTTGGTTAAACAAGTTAGAAGATTTTTTTAATTAAACTTTTTTCTCTAACAAGTTTGAATAAGCTGAGAATCCAAATCATTTTAATCAGTCTTTCACAGCCTTAAAAAAATAATATGCCCTTTAACATGGGAATATTAAGTCAATTTATATCAAATTGTAATCATTACAGGAAGAAATACAAGAAAAAGAAGTCTAAGAAGAACAGAAAAGATTACAGTGATTCAAGCTCTAAAGATTCCCAAGAAGAGTTTCTGGAGAATCCCTGGAAGGATCGATCAAGTAGGTTCTTCTGATAGACTTTGATTCAGAACAGATAAAACACTAAGTTAACTGATTAGTCAAGATGTGAATGTGTTTCTGAACATCTTTCATGCAGAGCCTGAAGAACCCTCAGATTTAATTGGCCCAGAGGCTCCAAAAACACTTGCCTCTCAAGATGATAAACCTTTGAAGTAAGTAACAGTTAACTTACAATAACTAAAATACCTTCCCAAAAGTATGTCCCTAACTTATCTTTCCAAGCTTGTCTCACTCTGCTCCCTAATTTATACCCCAGGTTCCAACTGAGCTGAACTAAAACTTCCCTGTGTTTACTGTGCACTTTCCCACATCGTGCCCTGTTTACCTTATTTCTTCCCCCAATTTGCCTTCCCTTTTCCCAGCCCTGTTTTCTTCACTACCCTCAATTTCTTCCTTTTAAAATCCTTACCATCCTTCAAAGCTCTTTTCAAAAGGAGGTGCATTTGCTGATTCCCAATACCTTCCCTGTACAAGTTGGTGCAATTCCTACCCCTCTTTAATCCTTTAGTCCTCACAGCATTTCCTGTTTCTTTTGTGTAATGTATTATATATTCTACATTTTATTGCTGTTATATCCTTATTAATAATGTAAATTCCACAAGAATAGAGATTATTTTGTATTACAACTTTGAGTTTAATAGGTATTTAAGAAGCAGTCAATAAATTGAATGAAGGAGTGGTAAAGTTTTGAAAGTCCCCTTGAATGAAAATTAATAGATAACTGTTACTGTATAGTGTTGCTATTGGTTATAAGTCTAAAAAGTATGTGAAATAACGTTATTTGTATATTTTTTTAAGTGAAAAAGGGAAAAGAAATTCACTGAAAGCAGAGGCAGTAAAGGCAGTGCCTGTAGGGACAAATTGATCCATAACTGTAAAACATGAGTCTATATTTACTAACATCAGTTCTTTTGTTCTTCCAAAGTATCTCTGCATTTATGGGTTAGTCATAAACGTCACAGTGAGTTGTTCACTAATTAAATTAAAGTGATTCATATTGGGCTTCCCAGCATGCTGCCATCCAGCAACTGTTATTCCTACTGTTTTCTGAGAGTAAATAAATTTTTGTGCTTTCTTTAGATGTTGAGCCTTTTAAAATGAACCTTTTCTGAATTCTGAATTACTTTGTAGCTATGGCCATGCTCTGTTACCTGGTGAAGGTGCAGCTATGGCCGAATATGTAAAAGCTGGAAAGCGTATCCCACGAAGAGGTGAAATTGGCTTGACAAGTGAAGAAATTGCATCATTTGAATGCTCAGGTTACGTAATGAGTGGTAGCAGGTATGTTCTTGGCATTGAAGTCATTTTCTGTGGTTAGATAATTTCCTTCTTTCTCGCTACCAGATTTATATTTAGTGATGGACTTTCATTAAGTGACCACTCCTAATGAAAAGTAGAGTATAAGTATTGTTTTAATATTGGTTTTATTGGTTTAAATGTGTTTGTCTAAAATTCCAACTATGTATGCAACTCAGCCTCAGACTCAGCTATATCAAAGAATCAGTCTTTCCAGAGTCCTTTCTTATTTTGTATTTTGGCACAGATAGTTTATCCTCTGAAGGATATAGTTAAAATCAGCTATTTATCACTGCCCCTGAGGAATATGGCATTCTGGTAGTTAGGAAAGCATTTTCAGAGTCCAGAGTACTGACCATTACACCGTGGAACCAGCTTGGAAAGCATTTTCATAAGATAATGTTTCCTGATTTCTGAGTTTGCCTCTCATTATCTGTGGACTCAGAGAACATGGACTCTCCAGTTCTCTCTGGACTCTGAAGAGCAGACATCAGGTTCAGCATGGGGAAATGAATATAAAAGTAGGGAAGAGAGAGCAAAGTACCAGGAAGAACAAGGAGAGTGAATTAGGGCATCTGTACCAAGATCAAACTGAATTTTGGATTTTTAAAAACTATAGACTTTTAAAAGTAGATAAATATTTTAAAATAAAATTGGAGGCAAATATTTGCAGAACCCCTGAAGCACCTCCAGAATCTTGGAATTCTGAAAACCAACATTTGAAAACATTATATGTGAGGACCAGTACAGTAAGATAAGAAAAAGAAATTAGAGGCATAAAGAATGGAAAGGAGGCTATAACACTTCATGTTTTGTGAATAATATGATTGTTTACATAGAAAATCCTAAAGAATCTTCCGATAAATCATAAATAATAGGAGGGTTTAACAAGTTGTTGGATATAAGGTTAATACACAAAAACCAATTGCATTTCTATGCATCAGCAACAAACACCTAGAAAATGTAATTAAATAAAAACAAAACATTTATAACAGTATCAAAGAATATGAAGGACTTAGGAATAAATTTGAAAAGATGTCCAGGACCTGTACAGGGAAAACTATAAAACATTAAGAGGCGTCAAAGAAGACCTAAATAAATGGAAAGAGACCATGTTCACAGATCGAAAGGCAATATCGTAAGTTATCAGTTCTTCCTGAATTGATCTGTAGATTCAGTACAGTTCCAATCAAAATCACAGCAGTTTTTTTCATAAAACTTAATAAGATGGTTCTAAAACTGATATGTTAGACTGGAGGGCCAAGAATAGCCAAGTTACTTCTGAAGAAGAAGAGCAGGAAGATGAGATTTGCCCTACCAGGTGTGAGATTGCACATATCACCTAGGAAGTTTAATAATTTGCCTGTTTCTCATTTACTGGAAACAGCAGAACTAGACTTCTGCTATTAGTATTTGAAATTAACAACATTCACAATGTTGACAAAACATCAGATCATTATTTGAATGCTAGAAATGAATCAAAGGATACATTGGCAGATAAAATGAATGATCTTTTGAAAATTGAACCCATTACAAAAATAATGTCTATTGGTCAGCTTTTTAAGTGGACCACTGTATATTAAGAAAGGATTAGTGTGGAAGTACTGTGAGAATAATTACTGAGAAATTAAACCACAAATAAAATTATCTCCAGGCATCGCCGAATGGAGGCTGTACGACTGCGAAAAGAGAACCAGATCTATAGTGCTGATGAGAAGAGGGCTCTTGCATCCTTTAACCAAGAAGAGAGACGAAAGAGAGAAAACAAGATTCTGGCCAGTTTTCGAGAGATGGTATACAGAAAAACTAAAGGGAAGGATGACAAATAAGGATTTTCGGATTGTTCAGCAGATATTTATAACAACAAAAAAGAAAGTCTGGTTTCCATATATACATACAAAAAGATTATTGCTATGATCTGGAAAAGTTTTACAGTGCTACTGTGCCTTCTATTTGTTTCAGTCCTTCAATAAAAAGCTGCTTATTGATATAATTTTAGCAAGTTCTTTGGGTTATTTTGGATTGACCATAAAATTTTCTGGTTTAAAAATCCAAATTATGAATGAAATCCTACTGTATTGGGGGAGGTGACATTGAAAGAAAGGGTCAATGAGATGAGAATCTTAACTCTCACACCATGGGACAATGCTACTCTTAGCTTTATATGACGGCCCCACCCCCAACACCAAGTGAACTTGTGGGAAATTCTTATTCCTCTATTTTGAATGTGTTATAAGTGGACTTGATAGATAAATACAGGAGGCCAGTTTTGTTAACAAAATGAAGTCACTGCTGACAAAAGCAAATCTGGAATTTGATGATTGACTTGTATTATACAATATATAGTCTGCCCTGGAAATAATGTATTTTAATTTTAGTTCCTGCCTCTACCCCAAAACCAAAAAACAAACCAAAAAGCAAACTAACCCACAGACTTGTTGAATTGAAAATGTGAACATTAGTTTTAAAAATTCTTAATAGGTTGGTTACTTTAAGATGTTTTTTTCAAATATAACATATTGGGAAGTCTATTGTGCCGATGTTTTTATTTCCATCTAAGATGTGCTTAGATTATAATTTGAGTACTAGAAATGAATGGGAGTCAACTGTGGTCAGGAGTTTAATAGGGAAAAATATAGTGAATCATTGTTTTAGTTGTTGCATAAGGATGAAGCTAAAATGATATTAAACTTTTTTGTCTGTCCTTTATGTAATAAGCAGGCTTCATTTTAAATGTTGTTAAACTTTTCAGTTTATTTTTTACATCTGTCATTCAGTTTAATCTTTAACTTTGTACAGAACCCCCTCACTGTATCACTTTATGGCTACTATTCACTTTTAAGTTTGGGAGAAATGGAAAATTCTGGGACTATGAGATCACAATCTTTTTCCTTCCCTTATTTTGTTCAATTTTAGTTGTTAGGTCACAAAAGTGAAGGGGGAGGAGATAGTGGAAGTTTCGGTTGTTTTTGTTAAGGTTATTTTGAGCTGCATTATTATTATTATGTGCCTAGAATAAATTTAAATTACCTGGCTGATGGAGAAACTGACTCTGCTGTTATAAAATGCCCTCTCCTTTCTCCTTAGAATAGTTTAAAGTGGTGTTGTTCAGTGTTTTAAAATAAGGCAGTCAGATTTCAAAGCATAGATCAGAAGTTTTACCATTTAGCACATGTTCTAGGAAAATGCCTTTCACCCACAATTAATGAACTAAACCGCCAGTTGGCATGTAGCAACATTTATGACCCCTGTATTTGAAGTGATTTCTGTGTATCATCATTGCTGCCTAGCCTTAAAGAATCTATTGTTTCCAAAAGTTAAAAGGAAAGTGGGTCCCAAATTTATGAGTTGTAATCCATCTATTCCCTGTGTAATAAAACCTAAATTTACAATCCCCATTTAAAAAATTGTTCTCTAAGAACATTTTTTGTTACTGGCTCCTAGAGACTGAATGAGTTTGCTCTCTTATTTTCAGTAGGCAAGGTAGTTCAAATGCAACAATTTTGTGATATATAAATATTGTGGATTTTCATTGGATTTTCCTGTCTCCTCCACAGAGTAGATACTTAACAAATGCTTATTGAATAAATGGAAGAAAATAAATTAATTTATTTCAGAACTTTACCATGTCTTTCATCAGGGTTTGTTCAGGAAAGATCTGCCAAGAACAGCTTCAGTAGCATATTCTTTGGGAAAGAGGAAGGAAGGATAAAAGGGCTAAATGCATTTTATTTTCAGCACGTGAGAATTACTGCTTCAAACTGTGTTTAGTCACTTGAGCTATAAGTCTAATAGAGTTACTGTATTTGAAATACTATAGTTTTTGTTCTCCAAGGAGACTTTCCTAGTTTCCCACCCCCTCGCCTGTTGCTCTAAAATATTCCCTCCTTTTTTATTTATTGAATAAATGTAACAGTTAAAAGAAGAAGAAAAGGGCCAGCCCAGTTGCTCAGGTGGTTGGAGCAGGGTGCCCCTAACACAGAGGTCCCCAGTTCAATTCCCACATGGGCCAGTGAGCTGCGCCCTCTACAGCTAAGATTGTGAACAACAGCTCTCCCTGGAGCTGCGCTGCCATGAGCAGCCAGAGGTTGGCGTGAGCTGCGGGAGGCTGACTACTGTGCTGCTACAACCATCATGAGCTGCTGTGTGCTGCGGTGGGCTGCGGTGAGTGGCTGTGAGCGGCTGACCAGCGACTAGTGACCGACTGCCTCAGCCGGGGGGAGTGCAAGGCTCATAATACCAGCATGGGCCAGGGAGCTGTGTCCTACACGACTAGACTGAGAAACAACAGTTTGAACAGGAGTCGGGGGGAGGTGGAAGAACGGGAGAAAAATAAATAAAAAGTAAGTAAAAGAAGAAAATTACCCACAGTCTTACCACATCAATTGTCTTTAGGATTCTGTGCTCCCTTCCAGCGCTTGTCTATGTAAATATGTATTCTGATGTACCTGTGCATAATCACTCGTAATGTAATTCTGTCTTTGGTATTTTAAAACTGCAGCCAGGCAAGACAGCCTAAAAGGGATGGTAGGAACAAATGATAATCTGGTGTGAGGATGGGAAGAAGACAAGAAATAAGCAAGGGTGGCGACTGAGCCTTCCCAGTTTCATTGCCCCCTGTCCTCAAGCCACCCTGCTGCCATCATGGTCGTGGTGCTGCATTGTGGCAGGCAGTATGCCCGGTTTCAAAGTTTCAGAATGTATTGTTTAACAATGAGGCTTCACTTGCAGTAAATGAATGGGTCTGTGAGTAGAGAAACCCTTCAGCCTGGTTATATTATGAGCCATAGAACTGTTACCATTTTTCTGTTCCCCACATAAAGAGGTGTGTCTGGGCTGGAGACTTAGGCTCAAATGAGGAAACAAGCAGCCAAGTACCAGTTTCAGTTGGTCTGACAGGTTGGTCTGAATTTTAGCAACTCTCTAAACTCAGCTTCTATACCTGTAAGACTCCGAGTGATGCAGATAGTGATGGGAAAAATCTTTTAGAAAATAGAAAACAACTTACTGGTTACTCTGGTAGCATGATGGAAGTTGCCAAATGGAAAATGAATGCAAAAAATACAGCTGGATTGTGTGCCACAAGTTTATTCAATAAATATTCTGTGGTTTGATGGAGAATACTGTATTTTTAATACATTCTGATTAGAAATTCAATCCTAAAACATTCTGTAAGAATCAGACACTGTTGAATTAGAAGGGAATTGACTCCATTAAAATATGTTTGGCCTCAATAAGGTCCCACAGCCATTTTTCTCGAAAGTAAGTCATTCCTGGTCTGCAGAGAAAGAAAAACAAATACACCAAAAGTTTTTAAAAGAAAACAAAACGTTGAGCCAGAGATTGATCCCCTGTTTACTCTGTTACATTCCTGGTGAGCAAAAACTCTTTTGGGGGTGGGGGAGTGAAGTCTGTCTCTATTCCTTAAACCCAATCAATAAAAGAATTAATGAGCTTATATGTAAAGACTCTTTAAGAAAGCTGCTACACAAATAAAAGGGATTATTATACCTGAGGTAATTCCATGTAATTGTGAATTTTCCCATAGAAACAATAGACATGGCCCACTTTGCCCCCATTCTACTTCAGTAATTAATCCTCGAGTTTCTAATCGCTGAAAAAAAAAAAGGAAAGAAAAAAAAACAATTTTCTAGAACAATGGCAGAATCTTACTTTCAGCCAATCCTAATGGGGTAGGTAGTCCAAAAGAGAAAAGTGACCATTACATGAATTATCTGTGGCTGTGGGCCTGTTGGATTCCTGGAGTATGATGATCTTTTTCTACCACCCTTTTTAAATAAGTCTCCAAATGTTTATTACCTGTGAACTAATGACTGGCCCTCAAAGATGTAAGAGACATCAATTGGTGCATCCTAAGAGAGAAAAGGACAATTGTCAGCCTTGATCAGTCATACACTTGTCCATATGTGTACTCTTAAATTTCTAGAATTCATCTTCCTTGTGAATTGGGAATGTGTAGGTGGTAGTTCTTTGTCACTTCAAATCTCTATTCTCCAAATGATCTTTTTGGCAACAAATACGTTAAGAATCGCCATGGTATTGGAAACAAGTCAGGAGCTTGAGTAAATCATTTACCTTCTTTACATGTTCCAGTATCCACCTCTTAGGAATGGCATCAGAATGAAATAATACAGATGAACAAAGTTCAAAAACATTTTTAAAGCAGCAGAACTTTAAACATCTAAGTGCAGAGGTCTGGGCTGGAGATACCAATTTGGGAACCACAAGCTAGAGGTGGCATTTAAAGCCAGTGAGTATAGAGAAGAGGTGCAAGGCCTGTGTTTTGGGACATTACAATATGAAGAGGTTGGTGGGAGGAGGAAAAACCAGCAGAGACTGAGAAGGAATGGTCAGTGAGGCAGGAGGAAAACCAGAAAAGTATGTTGTTCTAGAAGCTAAATGGAATGTTTCATGGAGGAGGGAGTGATCAGCTATGGCAAGTGCTGCAGATGAGCTGAGCAGGATGAGGACAGAAATATGACTACTAAGTTTCACAAAGGAGGTCATCAATGATCTCAACAAGAGAAGTCTCCATTCTCATTGAAGTCTCATCAATGGAAATGGCAGAAAAGGAGGAGCTTACCAGAGGTTTGTTTTTGTTGACCTTGATAGTGAAGTAGGCAGAGGCAGAGCCTAGTGCCATGGGTGTGTTGGCAGTTGGGATGCTCCAGCGTACTGAGTAGATGTAGTAGAAGCTGTGAACCATGTCTTTCGTCTCTATCAACTTTGTGTAGTGCACCCAGTGGTCTTGATATTCCCAGGTCTGTTTCATAGAAAAAAGAAAGAGCCCACAGAGGAAGACAAGCAGACTTCTTGCTTCTATTCAAGTCCTCTAGATAAAAGCAGCACATAACAGTTGGGTTTACAGCCCTGCTTTTGGGGTCCATTGCTAACATTTTTGATTGGGATTCAACTCCTAATGATCAGTGCAGGACAGAAAAGGTGGAGGTGAAATGAAATGAGTGACTAATGCAAACATCACTTGAAATTGGGCTGTGGACCGTAGAGGCACATGCTCAGATGTGGGTGTGTAAATCCACACTACACATACATACACACTCACCTCCTTCCAGACCCTTACCTGGGAGGCAGGTTTGGTTAATTGGAAAATAGTTAGAAAGTGATCAGAACATGTGGTCTGCTCACTCCATTCTGGGAGACCTAAAGGTGTGACTGGAAAGGAATGAGGCTGATTTCACGAGCTGTTTTTGAAAATCAGATTAACTTCATTGCAGCTATAGGGCGTATATAAAATAAGGTCAGAAAAGGATGAGTCGGCGAAAGGATCATCCACATACCTGGAATTGCTGTCTGCACCTCCAAAGCACAAATATCCCCAGCACCTAGGGTCCATGGAAGTCCTAATGCAGGCCTGATTCTTAGCACAGGGCCTTGAACTCTATGGGTGTTTAACAAGTTCCATTCAACCACCCGCCCCCTTGGGCTGGCTATTAGAGTACATGAAGCTTCCAAATCAGAAAGATCCTGAATTAAGATGAAGGTCTGCAGAAGGAAGAAAGTGGGATTGTCTAACAATCCCAGTGATGTGTGGAGGGAGTGTGGGAAGAGATAGTAAAAAGATTTCAAGACCTCCTTTAAAAAAAAAAAAAAAAAAAGCAAGTAAACTGGCCTTCTGCCTCAGCTTACTTTATTTCAAGCTTCTACCCAAATGCCTGTTTCAGTCAGCCAGAGAGGAGCACCAGACTCTGGATTCCTTGAGATCAGGGACTGTCTTCCTACAGAGATCATCATTTTTTTTAATGAAGTCCAATAGTCAACCGCTTGACGCCCATAGAAGCATGCCTTTTTTTCCAAACCTTTCTATACTATTTGATGTATTTTTTCAGCCCTAATGTTTACTCTGTCACATAATCACAGACTCTGTAGCACTGGAATGGTCCCTAGAGATCATCTCATGAAGCCCCTTACTTTACAGATGAGAGTACAAGGACCTACAAGTGGGTAAGGACAGTCCAACACAACAGCTGGGACAGGGACCCAGGGCTCCTTAGCAGCCAGCTCAGCTCTCTCTCTACCCCACCAGATGCCTTAGTTCTAAGATTTTCTTCCACTCAACTTGGTGTCTTAGTGGGTTTTTTTTTCTCTTTTGTGAACTAAGGCAGCCTTAGGCACATCAAATTCAACTATCTCCATCAAGCCAGTTTCTTCCCATTTTTATCATTGTGCAAGCAGCTGACTTATATGTAGTTCCAGTGAGTGTGTATTATCCTTGTGTTTTGTAATTTTTGCATAACACTGCTTCATATACTCGCTTCTAGGAAACAGTGTCTCATTGTGCTACTCTACTATGGATGGCTTAGCCCATTACATATGTTGGATACTCAAAATCAACAGGCACCTGGAAGTATATTCACAAAACTGTTATCGATGGTAAGTAACCTTTGAGGGAGTACATCTGGGTATTGTGGGAGTGAAGGAATAACTTTCATTTTCTACTTTGTATTTTTGCTAACTGGGGTTTTTTATAATGATACTTTGTACTTATAAAAATTTTAACTGGAGAACGATGCCATACCCACCAATTTAAATAGCCATTGGATTTTCTTTCAGTGTTTTTAATGCAGTGACCTTCATAATAAAATAATTATTCATTCTATTTAAAAAAAATTTTAACTGTGTGTTAGGCATTGGGGATTTTCCAGTTTTTCTCTTATAAAGAAATTATTTATACATTCTTGTTGCCAGATTGCATTTCTCAAGAGAATAAACCAATTATAATGCCCGTTGTCAATGTTTAAGTGTACCTATTCCCTCTCCGCAAACACACAAGCCTTTTGACATCAGATTAATCATTCTTATTCACATTGTAATACCTTAAAATCTTTTGAATTTCCATTTTTTATTGCTAGTAAAACTCTGCATGATTTTTATCATCAAAAACTCCTTTTCCTACTATGGGGAAAAAGTATATCAGACAGACCTATGATCAAAACTTCATTTTGCTGCTTAAACAGAAAGACTTTGAACATATTGCCCAAGTTCTCTGAGCCTCAAGATTCCTCAATTGTAAAAGGAGTACACTAATATACCTACACTCAGGTTTGTTATGAGAATTAAATGAGGTGATGCACACGAAGTGCTCAGCAGTGCTTGGCACATAGCAATGCTTAGTGAATGATAACTCCGAATTTGCCATCCCATGGTATATGGTGGATTCTGGGAAATCTGCACTAAGCTTGAGAAAGTTATCTATCAGAAACGCCTGGCACTTAGATGGTAGACTTCACTTCTAGGGCTCGCTACATTAGTGGGGCTGGGAACAGGGTGATTGGATGTCAGGAATTTTAAG
Source organism: Rhinolophus sinicus (assembly GCF_036562045.2). Lineage (NCBI taxonomy): Eukaryota > Metazoa > Chordata > Mammalia > Chiroptera > Rhinolophidae > Rhinolophus > Rhinolophus sinicus. Next base: position 82,678,769 of record NC_133768.1, on the reverse strand, counting down.
TATCGAGCTTTTAGCTTTTCAGTCACCTTCTAGTTTCTAATTGTCTCTACCTGTGCAACAGCCCTACAAAGTAGGTAAGCTCTTCATCTGTGAAGAAATACTGGTATGAAGAGAATAAATCTGTTCATGTATTTAACACTTATTTATAGAGTACGTATGTGTACCTCACCTTTCTAGGGGCTAGGGACAGAGAAACAAAAGTCTTTGCCCTCATATGATACGGTAGTGAAAGAAAAGCAATGGTGTAAATAAGTAAAATCTAGTATCTTAGGTAGAACTAAGTGCTAAAAAAAAAATAAGAGAAAGACAGAGGTTCACAATTTTAGATGACATGGCTAGGAAAGGCCTCAATAAGCAGGTGTAATCTTAACAAAGATCTGAAGAGAGGTGAGGCATGAACCATGAGAATATCTCAGGGGAAAGTGTTCCAGGCAGAGGGAACAGCAAGTGCAAAGGCCCTGAGATGGGGACATGCATGGCAGTTGAACAGCAAGGAGACAAGTGTGGCTGGAGTGAGGAAGGTAAAAAGGGAGAAGGTAGTAGGTGATGGTATCTGGGCATTAAGTTGGGAGGGAGGACACTCAGATCACGTCGGGCCTTGTAAGCCATTGTCAGGACTTTTGTCTTTTACTCAGAGTGAGCAGTGGACTTTCCAAAGGTCAAAATTTCCCATCTCTTTGTCCCATTCCAGGCCAATTCAGGATCCTTGGGTGCATCTTGTAGGGTCCTTTACCCAACCCCAAATGGAAACATGCTCTGGAGCAATAAAGCCCAAGAGTAACTAGTACTTTGCACCATTCATCTTTATTACACTCTAGATACCCTTCCAAATGGCAACAGTGAGTTGTGCTCTCTGGATCACAGATGTAGGGTGTGAAGCCAAAAATCCCTGACCTTTCCTCATTCCAACCTGACCGGGGCTGCCTAGGGCCCTTAGGGCTGTGAGCTTTGATGGGCTAGCCAGAGGAACAGAGACAGCAGGAAAAGTCTCCCAGGGGTGGAGGTTTGCCTCCACCAATTTCAACTGGTCTCTCATCTGGGGAAGTACAATGAGTGGGAATTTCAATCATTCTTCATGTACCCACCAGTTATGCAAAGCAACCCAGGGCCTTTTCACCAGAGCTGCCAAGATAAGCCACACGAGTGGGTCAGAGCCAGGCACAGGAGGAAAAAAAAAAGGAATTCACGGGCATATGCATCTGACTGCAGGCAATACATCCCAAAGCTACATGAAAATGACTTTCGATCCTGCACATCCCCTGTTAATAGGAATGTTCTAAAGTTGGCGATGGTGAATTCTTGTTTGGGAGAAGCAACTGGTACCTCAGGCCACTGGGCCCCACATTTAATGCACCAGCATGAGCAAAATGTTCAACTGGAAATATAAGACATTTCTAGGGAAATGTTCAGTTATGATAATACGAACACTGGAAAATACAATTGTGCTTTTCACCTTCAAAGACTATCACACATTGATTTTGGAAGTCAGATGGGGACAATGTTTACTTGCTCTATTTGCCTTTGATATCATCTCCTAGGGTTTCTGGACTTCAAACTTTTCATCAAACTAGAGCCTTTTTATTGTTATTTGCCCTTGTACACCAAACTGGAGTGGTCAACTAACTTACCAAAACAAACTCTTCAATTTGTCTACGGCCCCTTTCTGCTGTGAATTCACCATGTGTGATCCAGTTGATGTTTTTGATGGTGTATTTATCTTCTGCAAACAAGACGTGAATTTGTTAGTTGCCTGGTAGTTGATGTTATGTAACAAGACAGTCCTTTAGGCTCCCACATTACTACCTTTCACAGTCTTAACAGCAGCGGAGATGGCCCTCTTCGCTAAATCTAGAGCAAGTTCAGTCACATTGCTGTCGTCTTCTGTGTCCGTCATCTGGCTTGAAGGACTTATATACACATCTATTGTCTCCCGAAATCTGACAGTTTTAGTCTTACGCATTTTCTTTTGCCTGGAAAAAGAAACTCAAGAGGTTAACTTTTGCACCTGTGTGTGCACACATGTACATACTCCTAAAAGTACAGACTATCTCTTGAAGAATCACAAGAGTCAGGAAACAGTTGTTTCTTCTAGGGAGGTGATTAGACGTTTGGGTAGGAGTGAGGCCTCTCTGTTTACCCTTTGTGCCTGGCTGCTGGGATCTACTTTTTTCCATTTTTCCTTTGAGTCGTTGCCATGCAGGGTGGCCTGCGGGGTCTCTGCTCCCGCTCCCCACACAAGAACGCAGGACATGGTGAGGCCAAAACGGAACACCCACAGAGCTATAGATAGGGGAGTCATACCACTATAGTCTCACTGGTGGCTGGGTTGGAGACACGGGAGGCAGGAGCCACACTATCCACAACCACTACTCTCTGCCAACCAACCCCACTTGCTAGCTGCAATCCACCGTGCTAACTGCAATCCGCTCTTGCTAGCTCAGCCACCATCTTCTTGCTAGCTCCCATTTTTCTGCTAGCGTAGACACGGCAGTTATATTAGTGGCCAATGGCTCACTGGTTACATACAGCTGACAGCCATCTAGCCACAGCTGATGGCCATCCAATCACAGTTGATGGCCATTTACTACCCGAGTGAGCACCTTTCCACGTGAGTCCGAGAGCCTGGAAACTGCACTCTTGGCTCTGTCCCCACAGTCGTGGATTCCATTTCCCTGCTATACTTAAGTCTCTTCACTTATGAGAAGTCATTTACTTCTTTTTTTTTTTTTTTTTTTAATTTTATTTTATTAAATTTATTGGGGTGACAATTGTTAGTAAAATTACATAGATTTCAGGTGTACAATTCTGTATTACATCATCTATAAATCCCATTGTGTGTCTAACACATAAATTCCTTGCAGGCAATCCTTGCCTTGAAGTAGCTGCAGGAAAGTGGATATCTCTTCCCAAAGGGAACTATTATTTATTTTTCTATAAAGAGCAACTCCCAGTTTGGGGATGTTTAATGTGCCTGATTTCATTTAACTCTCACCACAGACACTCTCTGGATCTTCGCTCAGCTGCAGTGTTTCCCTTTTTTCGCTTTCTCTGCTTCTTTTCAGTCTTTTCTCGCTCTTCTGCACTGCAGTGTGACGAGGCCGAACCCTCGGTCCCCACCCAGTCCTTGCCTTCTTATATCCGCACTGGTCTATTTCTCTATTCAGCCGCCCGCCCGCGGCAGCCACTGCTACACAGCTGGTGTCGGTGCCACGCTTTCCCTCCCCCCCATGTTGTCCCTGCAGCTTATGGCCCAGGCCACCTTGGGTATTTCTGCTCAAGGTAACCGCATCCCTCTTTAAAACTTCCGCCGAAAAAGAGAAGACGCTTTACCCAACTCTTTGGGCAGTTATCTCACGACGAACTTGCTGACCAAGTATACAACTACCGAGAGGGCCTAGAAGTGCTGTATAGAGAGCAGTTCGACTTCAACGCTGAGCCACCTTGGGAACCTAGCTGATGACAAGTTAGTTCCATCTCCTAACTTGTCCATGGAGGTCTTCACTTCAGAAATCCAAGACTCACATTCATCCAGCCTGGTGTCAAGTGGGCTGTTGCTGCCAGAATTATCTTGTGATTGATTATTTGAGAGATGTATCAATTTCTTCTGAAGTACAATCAACTATAGAAGCCTTTGTAGCAGTTTGTTGCATATTCTAAGGACCCAGACATAAGGCTTGGTGGCCCATCTCATTTTTCCTGGTTTATGACTTTCGGCTTTGTGGAACACAGCTGAGATGAAAGGATTTATTGACGATAAAAACTACTTCATTGGCCTGTTGGATGAAGAAACAAACCTTGGAAATGTTATTGATAACTATGTTTATGAACATACCGACAGGGGAAAATGCATTTTTTGTGGGAGATCTTGGAAAGATTGTGAAGAAACACAGCCAATGGCGGAATGTAGTGGCTCAGATAAAGCCATTCGACATGGTCAAGTGCAACTCCACTCCAGCTGTACTTGAGATTTTGACAGCTCTTGGAACTGGATTTGCTTGTTCCAGTAAAACTGAAATGATTTTAGTGCAATAATTGGGTGTATATCCAGAAAACATCACTTATATAAGTCCTTGCAAGCAAGTGTCACAGATAAAGTATGCAGCAAAAGTTGGAGTGAACATGATGACATGTGATAGTGAAGTAGAACTGAAGAAAATTGCACATAATCATCCAAATGCCAAGGTCTTGCTACATATTGCAACAGAAGATAATATTGGAGGCAAAGAGGGTAACATGAAGTTTGGCACTACCCTGAAGAACTGTAGGCATGTTTTGAAATGTGCAAAGGAACTTGATGTCCAAATTATTGGAGTTAAATTTCATATTTCAAGTGCTTGCAAAGAATCTGAAGTATATGTTCATGCTCTGATGCTCGACGTGTGTTTGATGTGGCTGGAGAATTTGGCTTCACAATGAAGGTGTTAGACATTGGTGGAGGTTTTCACAGGAACTGAGTTTCAGTTGGAAGAGGTTAATTATATTATCAGCCCTTTGTTGGATGTCTATTTTCCTGAAGGATCTGTCATTAAGATAATTTGAGAACCTGGAAGTTATTACGTGTCTTCTGCATTTACACTTGCAGTTAATATCATTGCAAAGAAAGTTGTTGAAAATGATCAATTTTCCTCTGGAGTAGAAAAAACAGAAGTGATGAACCAGCCTTTGTATATTATATGACTGATGGTGTTTATGGTTCTTTTGCAAGTAAACTGTCTGAGGACTTAAATGCCATTCCAGAGGTTCACAAGAAATACAAGGAAGATGAGCCTCTGTTTACAAGCAGCCTTTGGGATCCATCCTGTGATGAGCTTGATCAAATTGTGGAAAACTGTCTTCTTCCTGAGCTGAATGTGGGAGATTGGTTTATCTTTGATAACATGGGAGCAGATTCTTTCCATGAACCATCTGCTTTTAATGATTTTCAGAGTCCAGCTATTTACTACATAATGTCATTCAATGATTGGTATGAGATGCAAGATGCTGGAATTACTTCAGACACAATGATGAAGAACTTCTTCTTTGTGCCTTCTTGCATTCAGCTGAGCCAAGGAGAAAGATTTTCCACTGAAGCTTAAACAGGCATTAATGCTTCTTTAGATCTGAAGTTGCAGGTTATGCTTGTCTGGTCTACATTCCAGTGTGGGAAAAATTTGAACAATCTTATTCTGTTAATTATCTGAAGCAAACTATTAGTAATAGCTATTTGGAACAAGACAAAATCAGCTTTCATCTATAATTCATTGGGGGTAATTGGGAGATTTAGATAATGTATCCAAATTTAAACTTAATAAGTTGTCCCACCCCTTAAGCGTTTAAAATAAAATATGCAACAAAATAGATGACTTAGTGGCGATGGAAGCCCATTAATTGGGTTCCCCATTAAATCGTTTACATACAAGTACACAGTTTTTATACTAAGGATTCATGTTTAAAAGTCCTGTAAAATTAATGTCTTTCACCCAGATATATCAAATGTCAGTGGAAGACCAATGTGACTTCATTTGATATGTCTAGTGTATTTAGAATGTGTAAATTTGTGCTTTGAACTGTAGTTTAATAAATGTAAAATTGCTTCATAGTATTTGTTGTATTTGGCCTAATGTAACCCTTGTCTGATTGCAATAAAATTTTGTGTAGATTTAAAAAACAAACAAACAAAAAAACACTCGCACCACAGCCCTTTGAGATTGTGCACTGGCTACCTTTCATGGGCTCTTCTGGATCCAGTCTCCCCCATCTCCCCTGCTGTCTACCCTAGAAGGCTGACTTAATTGGACTTCATCAATGGGCTCTCCCATGCCCTCTGTCTTCCAGGAGGTTCCACACAATGGGGAGGCCAGGCTGAAGGGAGGAGAGTGAGGTCAAGATATTAGCTTGGTGCAAAGTAAATGCGGTTTGAAAGGTTAAAAATAATTGCAAAACCGCAGTTACTTTTGCACCAACCTGATATATATTCCCCACGGGGCTGTCCCCATACAGGGTCACCTGTGGCTGTCTGTAAGGAGAAGTCCCCCGCTTCTCCCAGGGTAGCTCTCTCACAAGCTCTCAGTCTGGCAAGAGTAACCGTTCTCTCCCCTCAGGCCTATGGCCCCACTCTTACTAGCCCTGGGGAGCTGCGCTTGCCCTTGTTTCCCCACTGTCTGCCCACACCTTTGTAAATATTCCCTTAACCTTTCCCTTCCTATCCTACTTCTAATATGCCAACAGTTTCCTACTGGGACCCTGAGTAATAAAGAGAGGGACTTGTTAACCTGTGAAATGATGAAGCCAAGCTCACACCCAGACTGTCCAGCTTCACGGCCCATGCTGTTAATTAACTATACTGCTCTCCTCCCTCCAAGATTCACAAAGAGTCATGGGGCCCTGTTCTCACATTTCCATCTGGAGTCTAGAATGTGTTCATTCTCTTTGTGTGAGCCTCTTTCAAAAAGGGTCACCCTTTGTTCCCGTTCTCGATATCATCCTTGGTCCCAGGGTGTGGTGTGTGCTGCATAAGGCAACCTGGTTCTTGTGGCTATCAGTCCCGGAATGCTTTAAACAGCCTTTAAACATTCTGGTAATAATGTTGACTCGTATTCATTTTGGTCTTTGTATCAGCATTTTAAGCTCAGTTTGACTCTGCCTCAGTGCCCTGTTGCTGCAGCTGGGGGATGGACAGGGTCATTTGCTGGGGGAAAATGGAATCTTCCCAGGCTGCCCATTCTAGAGTGAGGAGAGACTGCAGGCCCTTAACCGTAGAGAACTGGCTCTTCCCAGGCGGAGGGCCATGCCAATTTGACTAAAACCCTGTAGTTAAAGATAACAGTTTTCTGGTAAATTGGTAAATTTTGTAGGCTTTGGTGAGTCCATACAGCAACTTGATCCTTCAGAAAATGGCCCATTTGGTGACTTGGCCATTCCATGACTTGGCTTTCAGCAAATTGCCTCTTGATGAATTGACTGGAAGCCAAAGGTATGACTTCCAACACCAACCAAATGAGGTGGGGGCTTTATCCATGGAAGTACCTCCTTAAGACTTTTCCCTGGGGAACCCTGAGCTCCAATAGGATAGGGAAGTGGGGGGGAAATAGGAGTCAGGAAGATCTTATCCTCACACATCTGTAGGCACAAATCATTCTTAAGCATCCCTCCTACGGGCCTCTCCTAGTTCTTTTTCTCCCCTTCCCTTCCTAACAAGGTGGGCAGAACAGGTGTGAAGGGTCAGTGGTGTGCTCAAGTTTGGGGTCTGGGTGATGAATGGGGAGAACTACTGCAGGTCCTTTTTATGGAGCCCTCCCATCCTTAACTACCCCTGATACCTGAGTGACCACATCCTTGGTGGGAACAGTAGTAGCCAGGGAAGCTTAGAAAGAGTTTCTCAGCACCTTTTCCCCAGGATTCCCAGACGGAATGTTTACAAGTGCTGCCAAGGTAACACCGGTTTCAACCAATGGGAAGCAAAACCCAAATGTTTCTGACTACTTCTGTTAGTTATGGAGGGGGCTAGTCAGTCACAGCAACAATCTGACTTCCAAAATGAGACCAAGTTGTAGTGTCCATACCCAGCTTCTACCCAGCAGGAGATGACCTTGCAGGACTGTGCTAGAGGGAATAGCAACAATGAGCCTCACAGCTGGTATGTACTGGAGGCTTCAATATGTGCCAGTCACTGTGTGAAGGGCTCAGTGTGTGTTAAGTCACTCACTCTTCACAGCAGCCCCATGAGGGAGCTACCCTGTTTCCCGGAAAATAAAACCTAGCCAGACAATCAGCTCTAATGCATCTTATTTTACTATAATAGAAGACACGGTTTTATAATATAACATAATATTTTTATATATAAAACTTATAATAAGTTTTTATAATATAAAACCGGGTCTTATATTAATTTTTGCTCCAAAAGACGCATTAGAGCTCATTGTCCGGCTAGGTCTTATTTTCGGGGAAACACGGTATTAGTATTTTCATTACAGTTGAACAAACAGTTGAACAAACTGAGGCACAGAAAGTGTTAAAGAAGTTGCCTAAAACTCAAATCTAGAGCTGTCTCACGCCACTGAAGGAACTTTTTACTTATTTAGTCCCAAATTCTGAGGTTAGGACCTCCCTTGTGTGCTTATTTTCAAAAATATCTTTTTTTTTCCTTCACATTAAAAAAAGAATTTATTGAGGTAAAATTCACATAACAAAATTAACCATCTTAAAGTGAGCAATTCAGTGGCACTTAGTACATTCACAATATTTTTCCCCACAATTTAACATCTCTGAAATGGGAATTCATCTTACAATCAATGATATACTATGGTTTAATTGATAGTATTTTTTAAAATTATTCATAGTGCAATATAAATGAAGGTGTACCTTTCAGTTGATGGTGTCTTAGATTAGTTGGAATAAGGTACTTGGTATTCTTCTTGGATTTTCGAGGGAACATACATCATATTTGGTGCACCCCACTCATTCACTGAGTGTTTTCAAAGATGTCTTTTATGAATCAAGGATGAACTTATACCATAATGGTTATCAGCACAGTCCCAGGAACAATTTATTTAACATTTCTAAATTTCCTTGTCTATAAAATGGGGATAATAATGATACAGAATAGTTTTTTTGTGAGAATCAAATCAGATAATTCATGTAAAGACTGAGAACAATGCATGGTATATACGCATATAAGCTCTCTATATAATGGTTAGCTATTATTTCTACTATTATTATTAATAGCTGTAGTACTACAAAGTGTTCTTTTAAATGGTGAAATCAAAAGTTGTTCCCCTTATGTTAGGACTCAGTTTTATTAATCCATGAAATCTCCAAGGCTGGCCGCTGCCCGCAACCACTGTGCTCTGTATATGGAGTGATTGGTTTCTCACCCTAAACAGTTGATCTCAAGCCCAACAAAGAAAGGAAAGTGCTTTGCTAAGTGTCTTTATCCAGGAAGAAATGCTGAACTCACTGCCTGGAAGACATCACATACATTGAGGTCCCACACAGAGGGAGCCTATTGCTGAGACACCGTCTAGTGACGTAGAGGAATAGGATTGGGAGGGGAGAAGGGTCAAAGGTAATGTGGCTTAGTCCAACGAACAATCTCTGATCACAGAGGGTTTTATAGGGGTCCAGAAAGAGTGTCCTCAGGATGTGCCACCCTGACACGTAGATTATTTTGAGCTGAAAATAAAGCCCAACAAACTCAAAGAGGTTGTTTCTTTGTTTGTTTGTTTACCTTCCCCTTACCTAAGAGAATTCAGATAGAAAAACCTGCTTTAGGAAGGGAAACTTAGCATAGTATGAACTAAGTGTGGCAGACAGGGAGAAACCTGAAAAGTCTGTTTGTTAGACTCCCCTCTGTGTCCCATTGTTTCTGGATGGCCTGGCAAGACTTTGTTTACCACGTTTGCTGTTTCTCATCTACCATGAATTGCCTGTTTTCCTTTTTAAGTCCCAGACCCCTGCCTCCCTCTTCTTAGTCCAGAATGTCAGGTATACTTCATTTTGCCTCACTGTCTCAGAATTTTCATGCTTATATAAATTCTGCATGTGCATGTACTAAAACTTGATTTTCTCCTGTTAATCTGTTGTGTCATTTGAATATTTGACCAGGCAAAAGAACTAAGGGGAGAAGGGGAAAGTCTCCCCAGCTTCGACAGTTTCAGATCCCTGTTCTGCCATGAACTGGCTTTGTGACTTTAGGCAGGTTATTTCACTTCTCTGAGCTTCTTCATTTGTACAACGGGTATCTTAACAGGAGTCACTTTATAAGACTGGTAAGATGAAATGAGGCGATTCATATAGAGCACTCAAAACAAGGACAGGCACACACTAAGTGCTCAATAAACATTAGTTATCACAATCATGACGATGAAGAGACTCACCACAACAGACGGAATAAAAAAGGAAAGGAGTCAGAAGGAGCCCACTGCTTCCCTGAAGCTGGGAGAATTTTCTCAGTACTCCAGGGACAGGTGTGTCTCGAGTGCCCACTGTTTCAGCCCAGTGCCCAGCAACAAAGCCAGGAGGAGGACTTGCGTGGACACTGTTATTGGTGAGCACGCAGGCTCCAGATCTACTGAATGCTCCTGATGATGATGATGATTGGCCTGAGTTCTGTTCACTGGTCTGACTCCCACGCAGACCTTCAGACCAACTGCTAGGAACCTTCTAGTGCCACAGCAGACCCCATGCACAGCTCTGCTCTCCCCCTGGATTCCCTGGGGGTGATGGGGGGAAACTGAAAACACTAGGCCCCACAGTAACTGCACTCCAAAGGGACATCGCTCCATCTTCCTTTCTGTCTAGCGTTTGTGTGCAAGTGCAGTAAGATCTAAGAAGTCCTGAGACCACTGGTGAGAGGCCCAAGGTGAGGACCTGGCCTGAGAGGGCTGGTAGTGGGATTCTTAATTGCCCAAGGGAGAGAGAAATGTAGGCAAGCGATGAGAAACTCCTTGTGGGCAAAATGCTTTCATGTAGGAAGCCAGGAGATATAACCCGGGTGATTAGAAAGGCTCCTCTTTGAAGCAAGAACTTAAACTCCGCAGGGCCAGAACTTGACCTCCTACCCCCAACCAATGTCCTCACTGAAGAGACAAATTATAGCTTCTCAGAGCTCCGGATTAGAAGCCTTTTGAACTCCCAGGCAGCAGAGGACAGGTTCTTTCAAACCGCGCACTGCTCTCCCCGGTGCAGGTAAGTGTGGAGAAGGGGCTTGGAATCCCCAAGATGGAGGGGAGAGACGAGAGGCGCAGGTGGGGCTGTGCAGGAGTTGCTGGCTGTAGGCTTGCCCAGCCCAGCCCCTCCTTCTTCAGGGAAGAAATAGATTGGGCAGGCTGGGAAACCCCAAGCCCTAGTCCCCACCTTGATGCCCCTGCTCCACCCACAGCCTCCACTGGCGTCATGGCTGCCTGCCTCTCCGCAGCCCCAAGCCCTCCTTGCTCCTGGCCCAGAGCGTGGGCCAGCAATGCGCCCACCGTTCACCGGAGAGAACGTGGAGCCTATACACAAAGACAAGCCACCGCTGAATACCATGGGTCTTCCAGACCATGCTTAGGGAGTCTCCTTTGAGATGGCAGGCCGATCCCTGGTGAGTGCGTCTGTCCTGTAAGCATGTATGGCATCTGGTCACGGTAGATGGAGGGGCGGGCTGGGGGGCTCAGAAGGCCCTGCCCTGCCCATCTGGGCACCGAAGCTGCCTTGCTGGACAGACCCCCAGTGGGGAGAGGGCAGGGCCTCACTTGCCCCGCCTTTGGGAAGCTGGGGCGAATTTGTCCCACGGATATGGTGCTCACTAGAGAGAATTGTTTTCAGGACCTTTACCGGTCTCCACGCTGTAAACTTATTCCTGAATTGAGGACAACTGGGGTAGAGGCCTCTAGGCAGGGATGGCTGATATCAGAACACAAAGAAGAGGGCCCTCTCTTCAGGACTCCACACCCTGTGCCTTGAATTATGTTTTTTTCCCACCTGTGTCCCTTAAGTCATGTTCATTCCCTCATTTTTCTGCCCTCTCCACCTTTATACCCTCATGCACACCCTGTCACCTCTTCCCTTTTTATCTCCTTATTCTTTTTCCCTCTTCCTCCTTTTCCCTCCTCCCTGCCTATGCCTAGCAAGGCTGTCAGCTCTCAGGGATGAAACTCTGGACTAATGTTGACATTCTGTTGTCAAGTGAACCCAGTCTGCCAGCACATATCTTTTAAGGGGTGGCAGGCACTGTGGGGAAGTGAAGCTGAATAAGAGAAGGTTCACATTCTCAATGCACTTACAATCTAATTGGGGAGATAAGGTGTGCTCACATGAAAAGAAAACTAGCAAGTCAAATGCAGCAAGGCATGTGGGACTTGGGCAGGTTCTAAGTAACTGGCTGAGTGACCTTGCTTCAAATCTAAAGGGCTACCAGATTGTACCAGGAAGAGGAAACAGGTGGTAGGAGCCCAGGGCCTTTCCTAAACTGAGGCCCATCCTCCAACAGTAAAGGCCCTAAGTACAGTGCTGGCCAGTCCCATATGGCCAGACCCCTGAGTCATGATGTCACAAAGACCTCTCAGAACATTCTAGCCATGCTCAAGAATGCAGCTCTGCCACAGGGTGGGTGAGTTGAACAGTGCTTTGCTCAGAATAAAAGTACGCTGGCAGAGCTGTTCCAGGATGCCTGGACTTGTGATAGCAATGCCTTGATGTTCTGATCCACAGGCGTAACTACTGTGGGCCGCACTTACAGGCACTGGATGAAAACTCCAGGGTTGCCTTGAGATATAACCTCCCCTACCCCAAAGACTAGGCTCTTAGAAGTAAGAGGAGAGTGGGCTTCTGGGGGCAGCACTGTTTTCTGGCCTGCAGAAACAAAGAGCATTAGGCCTAAAAGGAAAACTGTCTGCTGCATGAAACAAGACACTTCCCAGTTGTGTGATAGGTGGCACACAGGGGGACAGGCAAGGTACACCAAAGAACATCTTAAACACATGGGAAACATTTTTGTTTTCTTGGGGCAGTAATGCTCAGGGTTTCCACTGTCTTCCCTACCTTTTTTCCATTGCCTTTGAAATTATAGTTCTTTGGGGTCATAATTGAAATTGCATATTTGCTTGTAAATTATTTACCTGACCACTATCTAGCCCATATATAATCGGTTTTCCCATGTTTTCTGGAACTGAGGAGGATACCTGCCAAGAAACAAAAGATTTAAAAAAAGTGTTCAAACTAATAAAGCAGCAGTTACATGGGTTTACACAAATGAGATCTGCTAGGCCATTTTCTGTGATGCCCTGAAAAGAATAATTAAGTTTCTATTCCTGAATCAAGACTGTACAAATCCCTAAAGCAATGATTTGGCTCTTCACTGCAAAAGAGCCTTTGGGGATGGGGAAGATCTATTACAGCCAACAGCATCAAACACAGAGGGTACACAGATATGCCAAAGACACCCTTAACAACTAAAGATTATACAAACAGCTCTGGATTTATTCTTTACAGAAAAAAATGTCCTTCTCTTGTCTTTTACCAATAATGTACCAAAATGTGAAGGTTTTAAAGATATTCTCAACCCCAGTTCAGTGTGCTGTAGGGTTTGCCCCAGCTTTGTCTGGAAAGCAAGGAAGAGCACATCACAAAAGAATACTCCTGAGTATGCATACCTCAGAGATGAAATACTTGGTCCGGGGGTGTGGATGAAGTGGGAGGAAGAGGGGAGCATTACACAAGCATACACAGACCCAAACCAAGAAGCTGAGTGCCAGTCTCTAGCTATCCAAAATGTGTATTGACATATTTGGAAAGGAAAAACTCTGTATTTGTTCCATATGTCTCACAAGAATGTAGCAGAATAATTTGAGTTCTCAGGTCACAAAAGAAAGTATCAAAGTGATACGAAATCTTGAAAACTAAGTGACGTTTAACTCGCACTCCACCTCCACCCTCATCCAGAATCTTCCTGTTGAGTACTGTGAGCGTCAATCCCACCCACTCACCACTTTCCCTTAAAAAGATCGCAAGTGGAAACTGCTGAGGGGTAACCAGGAACTCAGTTCTCTCAGTGGCATTAAGGTGGATTTTCCAATTTTCAGAAAATACCTTCAGAGCAATTGAGGTTAGTATTGTCTGTTGTCTTTGTTTGCAGTACTCTGGGAATACTTCAGTTGTGATCACTCATTCTAGGAGGGAACCAAAACTGCCCCAAGGGTCCTCCCACCATCACATTTGGGTGCCTTTGGGGGCTCTGGGGATGGACTGGATAGCTGTTTACGGGGTGCTTACAACACCAGCAATGATCCCTTCCACATGCACAGGGTTGAACAGTTACAAGCTATTTCATATACGTGACTTCATGACAGTCTCAGATACTCAGAGATGTATGCAGAGGACATACTATCTTCACTTGAGAGATGGAAGATCCGAGGCTCTGAGCAGTGAAGTGACTTTCTTACGATCATACAGCTGACAGGTAGTGGAGCCTCCTGATGTGAAGGTCCTCCCAATCCTCCCAACATCACACATCAACTCCTCAGAAATGAAAGTTTGTTATTTGCTTTCTCAGTCTGAGGCACATCACCCCCAGTGAGTTGGGATACATCCTTGGGAAAAAAGTTCAGGTTTGCAGATGAGCCAAGAACCTGGGATCGGAACTTTTTTTTTCTTCAAGTTTATTGGGGTGACAACTGTTAGTAAAATTACATAGATTTCAGGTGTACAAATCTGTATTACATCATCTATAAATCCCATTGTGTGTTCACCACCCAGAGTCAGTTCTCCTTCCATCACCATATATTTGATCCCCCTTACCCTCATCTCCCACCTCCCCACCCCCTTTACCCTCTGGTAACCACTAAACTATTGTCTGTGTCTATGAGTTTCTGTTTCTCATTTGTTTGTCTTCTTCTTTTGTTGTTTTTGGTTTATATACCACATACAGTGAAATCGTATGGTTCTCTGCTTTTCTGACTTACTACGCAGAACTAGGAGTGGGAGAAGGTAGATTGCTCCCATATAGTCCTGAATAAGTAGGAATTTTAAAAAATACTTCCGGGTGTGTTTCTTGATGGAGACCCTGCTAGTTTTCAGGGTTTCTGTCTCAGCACTATTGACACTTTCGGTACCTACAACAGTCCCGAGGAGGGGCTGTCCTGTGCATTGTAGGACGCTTAGAAGCATTGCTGGGCTCTAACCACTAGATGTCAGTAACACCTTCCCCAACTCCCCATGTTGGGGTGAGAACCACTGCCTTTTAGCCTCTAGCCTCTGCAGAGCAGCCAGGCAGATGTATGCAAGTCACCACCTCTCATGCTTCCTTCCTGCAGAGGCTCCCAACTGCCTTCAGGAGAAAATCCGGCACCCTGAGGGAGACATACCAAGCCCTTCAAGTTCTGGGCCCTGCCAGTCTCTCCAGTCCCTTTTCCCTCTACTTCCTAACTCAAAATCTTGGCTCTAGCTCTGCACAACTGCTCGTAGATGGTTCCCAGAGCCATGCTAGTTTGTGTCCCCACACTCATGCTGTTCTCTCTGTATGTAGTATCCTTCTGTCAATTGTTTATCTCATAAATCCTACCCAACCTTCAAGACTTGGTGCAGGCATCAGGTGGAAACCTACCCTAAGTCCTTTCCTTTTCCCTAACGGAAGGCTGGGTCAAGCCTCACATCTGTGCTCCCAGAGTACCCTCTGCAAACTTGTTACAGCATTCGTCACCCCATCCTGTAACTATCTGTCACTCTTGTCTGTGAGCTCCTGAAGGGCAAGGCTGTGTCTTATTCAAGTCTGAGACACAGTGCCTGGCATGTGGCATTTACTCAGC
Source organism: Rhinolophus sinicus (assembly GCF_036562045.2). Lineage (NCBI taxonomy): Eukaryota > Metazoa > Chordata > Mammalia > Chiroptera > Rhinolophidae > Rhinolophus > Rhinolophus sinicus. Next base: position 82,663,509 of record NC_133768.1, on the reverse strand, counting down.
AGTGTTTATTCAAATGAACCATAAGACAGGTGAAAGCACACTAGGTTGAGTCATAAAACCAGGATTCTAGTCCCAATTCTGCCACTAGCTACCTAAGTTTTTGCTTCCCATCCTCAAACCTGTTTCCTCATCTGAGGAATCAGAATTTGGACTAAATGTCTAAGTGTCCTTAAAAGTTGGAATTGCTGATAATAAAATGTTCCATTTTTTTATACATGTTTCACTTAAAAGTTTCCCAAAGGGCAGGGCCATCTTCCTCCCCCTTCTGAATGTGCATGGCTTCCTCTACGCTTTTTCAGTCATTTCCTATTGACTATTTCATTTGACCCCAAAACTAATTGACAGCCTGGTGGATATAATTTCAAACAGGACAATTCTTTCAAACAAGTGACATAAAATAAACTGTCAGATGTTACCAATGTGGAAGACTGAAAAATATTAAGAGACCCTTCCGGGTGGTGTGACAGTGAGGCAGGTGCTAGGCAGGGGATTAGAGCAAGTCTTTTCACTGAATACCTTATATTGTTAAGATTTTTGAGCTATGTGAATACAATATCGATTTAAAAACTGAAGATAGTGAATACAACCAAATTAATGGCATCATTTCCCAAGCACCATTTCAATTGGCCTTAAGAGCAAGAGACCTATGGACCCAAGGTCAGTGGCTGGGCCACATCTGCCACAGCTGCTCAAAGAAAACCCTCCTGGCTAACTGCACTTGCTAAAAATCAAGAGAGATGCAAACTACAAAGTATGACTATAATCTAGCTTCAAAGTGCTTTAATCTGGTTCACTCCCTGGCTGTAGAGTATAAAAATAAGGCTAAATTTCATAGCAGGTGCCACACAAAAGGGAGGTGAAGAATTCAGACCCTAATGTTGAACCCAATAAACTGATCTTTACCTGTCATTTTGTAGCCCCTCACTATACATTCACCTAAGGAGATAAATTTAGTGGATGATCCCTGCCTTGAGGCACAGTGGAATGATTATGGGGAGCCATGGTTAAAGCTAATTGCAAGCCTTAATGGCTCTGCTAATGCATAACCGGTTTGTGCTCCTGAGGCATTGTCTTTGCCTGCACCTGGAGGGTGCTTACGAACTGCTAAGGTATGAAGTGGGAACAACCAGTTTCAAGACATAGTGATGCTAATCAGGGTAATTGATGGATTCTGTCATGGGACAATCGTTTTGGGGAGTTTCAGTGATTAAGTAAGTTTCTGTGAAAAAGTTAAAAAAATCAACTGTTAATGATGTAATGCATTTTTGTGATTGTGAGCTTGCATGTACTCAAAAGGTATAAATTCAGCAGAGAAAATAAACCTGGTGCTTCAGGACCACTGAAGACCGGCCGCATTAGCATATGTGTGAGTGCCTTTTTTCATTCCCACTCCCCTTGTCAGGAACTGTTCGACTCGTGGCGGCTGGCTCGCCACAAGTGGCGCCCGAACAGGGACCTGAATATAGGGGTAATAGTGAGGAACACCGCGTGGGAAGGGCCCGGCTCATTGGAGCTTATCAGTAGATGCGTGGTGAGTACGGCACTGTCCCCTCGGTCGAATGAGTGTGTGAGTGAATGATAGCTCCACGACTTTGTGTTACGGAGCTTGATTGGGCCCCAATCTGCGGTTCCGGTTCTGTCATACGGCATAACGGCGACTGGGCTTTACAACCCACCGGTCCGGGGGATTATACCGGAGCGCCTCTAGCTAAGACAGATTTAGCCCCGCAAGGGACACGGCCAGACGGGCACCTGGGTGATTTCTGTGTGAAAGAAGGACCGAGTCAGGGAAAAGGGATGGGTCTCGCAACCAGCAAGGACCTGTATGTTAGAGGACTTAGGAAGTTGCTTGCCGCTCGCGGTAGTCGTGTAAGCCTAGAGCAGTTAGATAAATTCATAGACTTTATAAAAGAAGTCTGTCCGTGGTTTCCTGAGGAAGAAACAGTCAGCTTGGAAATCTGGCAGAAAGTGGGAGAACAATTAAAGGATTTTTACACTGTCCACGGGCCTCAGCAGGTTCCGATTGAAACATTTGGACTGTGGACTTTGATCCGGGACTGTATGAACCTTAAAAATGAAAAATGTAAATTAGAGAAAGTAAAACAAGCGGCGATGAGGAGGAGGAGGAGGCGCAAAGTTTTTAGAGGAGTTCTTAAAGTTAATAAAGAGCCGGTTGCTCAAGAGTTTCCAGACGACATATGGAAAGATTTGAGCCCTAAAGATCAGGAAGAATTAGAGGATGAGGCTGCCAAGTATGATAGGGAGAAATATCCCCCTGTTGTGGCTATGGCCCAAGAAGAGGGACCGACATCTGATGCTCTTCTTACACTGTCAGAACAGATTAAAAAGATTCAGGGACAATTAATAGAACTAAAGGTTTCAAAAAATGAGGAAAACGGTCCTCGAGGCTCACAAGTCTCTTGTAGAGATCCCTGGAATCCGGGGGGAAGGGATCCTCCATTTGATCCTTCAGCACCGCCCCCCGATGAGACTGGAATGAGGGACCCTCCATTACAGCCTCCTGTCTGGGATATGCCCACACAGCCTCCACCGGGTTATGTTAAACCGGGATCTGATTCCTTTGATGTAAAATCGCCGCTCCAAATGGCTTGTGAAGAAGCTCACAAGCAAGGGGAGTCCACAGAGCATTTTAAAATATACCCTATCTTTGAAAGGCTCGGCAGACTGGGCCTTTATTAAAATCTCAATAAAAATAAAAGCCTAGATTACAACTAAATTCTCCTCCAAGTGTAGTTGCAGGGCTGGATCCACAGCCTGAGGCCCCTGTTTTAGCACCTGTGACAATCAGACAATTATCAGGCGTAAAAGATCAAAGGTCCCCCTTACAAAAGATTTTACAAACTGCTAGTACAGGAGCAACTTTAAAAGGGACACATTGCTTCCTCTAATTCCACTGGAATTCTCCCATTTTGTTATTAAAAAAAATCTGGTAAGTGGAGATTATTACAAGATTTACAAAAGGTTAATAAAACCATAAAATTAATGGGAGCCTTACAGCCAGGCTTGCCCTGTCCTACAGCCATACCAAAAAACACATATAAAATTGTTTTGGACTTGAAAGATTGTTTTTATACTATACCTTTAAATCCTGATGACTGCCCTAGATTTGCTTTCAGTGTTCCTTCTGTTAATTTACAAAACCTTTTAAGAGATATCATTGGCTAGTGCTACCTCAGAAAATGGCTAGTAGCCCTACATGATGTCAAAAATTTGTATCAGCTAAAATAAAACCTACCCAAAGGGCATTTTCAGATATTTACATCATCCACTACATGGATGACATACTTCTTGCCCACTCTTGTGAACCAAAGTTGCTTGCTGCTTTTGCTCATTTACAAAAAAAGCTCCACAATTATGGGCTAGTTCTAGCCCCAGAAAAAATTCAACAAGTGCCTCCTTACTCTTATCTGGGATATTGTTCAATGCCTCAGGCCATTGTGCCTCAAAAAATACAAATCCGGCGAGATTGTTTAAAAACATTAAATTATTTCCAAAAGCTACTGGGAGACATTAATTGGATTAGACCTCAGTTGCAGTTGACAACTGGTGAATTACAACCTTTGTTTAAAATATTACGTGAAGAAGCTGATCCTGCTTCTCCCCGCGAGATAACATGGGAAAGAGGCTTTGCTTGTATTTCTCCAGGTCCTGAAGAAAAACCTTTGTAAATTCCTGGTCGGTGTTAAACCATACCATGAGCGACAGCCCACAGAAGAAAAGACATCTATAGATACCCATCCACGCCCCTAGGGTGTAAAAAAGCTCTCACATTCCACAGCTGCAGAAGGACTTTCCACTTCAGACCCTGTTAAATGGATAAAGACTTTGGGTAGAGGGTTTTTGCTGGGGATATTGCTATTCTGTTTATTGTTCTGTGTTTCTCATGCTTCAAAAACAAAAAAGGGGGAGATGTAGTCACACAGCAGCCTAGCCGACTGTCCCCCCCATGTCTTTTCTTAGCAAAAAAAAAAAAAAAAAGTCAGTGAGACTGTGCCTTTTTAGGACTTTGCTTATCTTTATGTTTTACACCTTATGTCTCTCTGTCTGGTCCCCAAAAGATGGTTTGCAGCCAAAGACGGGTAAGATATCTCAAGGGAGATACAACCTAAGCCAGGCAAAACCGAGTGGGGACCCCCAATGAGCTGCCTTAGAAAAATATGGGAAGAGGCCTTGCCTCCCTTCCCCTGCCTGGGAAAAGCCTCTGCTGTCTCTGGCTTTCCTCAAAGGAGATCGGTAGCCAATGACGGGTAATGATCAGTAAGCGTTTTACAACCTAAGACAGGAGTCGATCGCTTTGATGATTGATATCCAATGACGGGTAAGTCAAAATGTCTGTACTGACCACCTAAGCCAGACACGATCTCAAAAATATAAAATAAAAAAGGGGGAGATGTGGGGAGCCATGGTTAAAGCTAATTGCAAGCCTTAATGGCTCTGCTAATGCATAACCGGTTTGTGCTCCTGAGGCATTGTCTTTGCCTGCACCTGGAGGGTGCTTACGAACTGCTAAGGTATGAAGTGGGAACAACCAGTTTCAAGACATAGTGATGCTAATCAGGGTAATTGATGGATTCTGTCATGGGACAATCGTTTTGGGGAGTTTCAGTGATTAAGTAAGTTTCTGTGAAAAAGTTAAAAAATCAACTGTTAATGATGTAATGCATTTTTGTGATTGTGAGCTTGCATGTACTCAAAAGGTATAAATTCAGCAGAGAAAATAAACCTGGTGCTTCAGGACCACTGAAGACCGGCCGCATTAGCATATGTGTGAGTGCCTTTTTTCATTCCCACTCCCCTTGTCAGGAACTGTTCAACTCGTGGCGGCTGGCTCGCCACAAATGATAACAGATGTAGTAATATTGTCTATTAGTTTTATGTACCCTGTCTGAACTACCTGCCCTCTTTCTTCCTTTCCAGTGATAGTTCTCAAAACTATCAACTAAGTGAGGCCGGTGCAGCACTAAATATAGACCAGAAGTTGTATTAACTTTGTAATCATGACCATGGCTTTCCTTGAAGAGTTCCATCATCACAGGGTGGCACACTATGGACAGCATTACTCTAGGTGTGAATGCCATCTCCTTGGTCTGTAAACCCTGCCCTGTAAGATGAGGTCGATGGAAACCACAGTGCAGGTATGTAAGATCAGCAGAACAAATGTTCAACTGGATAAACGATGGAGATGAAAAACAATTCAGTTTTCTCACTTGGTCCTATAGTCACCTGGGCTGTTGATCTATAACATGGAGTATCACCATCTTTACAGTAGTTACCTTTTTAGATCTTCACATTTCAAGTGGTCAGTACACTCATTTTAATAAACATAATGACCTGTTGCTGCTCTACACTAAACCGAAAGTCAACATTTAGGCAAATGCTATGTGTTAAGATACAGAATACTTGAAAGCTAAAGGTGCAATCTCAGTTTTAAAAGCATCCTACCTGGGATTTTAAACACTGTTGAATTCAAGCAGAAAAGGAACTGGCGGGGGGGGGGGGGGAGAAAAAAATGTTTTCCAATATGTTACAATAGTAACAACTATCATTTATGACACATTAGGCAAAGTGATAAAGCTACACTTGGTAGATTGTTTGATCTTGTGTAGTACTATTTTAAAAAGTAAAGAAAATCTTTGATTTTACTTTTTAATTTTTATTACACACTACATAATATACTACATGGTACATAATACACTGCATAACTTTCTAGCAGGTGTAGATGCACATAACTGAGTTATTTTTCATCAATCAGGAAAATGCTTCCTTAGTCAATGTTCTCCAAACCCTGAAAAACAGTTTAAAAAGGAAAACATGAGAATTCTGTTCCCATCCAAGATGTACATGTACTCTTACTTCTATTGTCACCGAATGGCATTCTCTGTTATTAAAGGACGTACTTTCACATCCCACATTTCTCTAACTGGAACAAAATGGACTGAATTTTATAATCACTACAGTAAGAAATAATATAATGACTTCTAGTTTTCATTTTCTAACAGCAGCAAATACATCATAATAATAATAAATACATAATAATAATAAATATGAAAAGACCCTTCCCCCAATCAGAACTAATGTCAAGCAACACTTTACCATTTAGATCCTTCTATAAAGCACTCTCAGAGAGTCAGAGGACAGTCGGTGAAACCATTTTACAAAATAACAGCCAACATGAGAAAGATACTAATAGCTTCATTCCACTTTTTTACAGATGGAAAAAGGAGGCTCAGAGAGGTTAAAAGTCTCTTGCTTAAGTTAGTAAGGAAGCAGCAGAGCCAGAATTCAAATTCAAAGCCCCCCCGCAACTCCAGAACTCTTGCCCTGTGTAAGCATGACACTATTTATTCAGAAGTCCCACTATCTTACTCAGTTCACAACCAAATATGTCAGAAACTATAAAGTAAAAGATTAATCAGTGATGACATTTCTTCCAGGTGTTAAAATAACACAGTAATACTACTGCAGGGAGAATCACCTTGAGAGAAATTAAAATTGCATAGTCCTAGGAACCACCTTGCAGAAATCCTTAATTCATTTGGTCTGGCCAGGGGCCTGGGAATCTGCATTTTACTCATATGCCAGATAATTCTTTTTTTTTTTTTTAAGAGTACAGACGTCTTATTTTTTTATACTCATCACGCCATGAATTCATAGGGAATGAGTTCCAGCAGCTCAGGCTCCTTTCCATAGATTCTCACAAAGTATGCTTTTCTGGGTGTAGCAGGCTTCAGTTGAACCCAAGTACTTTTCTCTTTAGCTTCCTTCTTTTTCCGATCATTTTCTTTCACACCTGTCAGGAAGCTACTGGGCTTTTACAGTGCTTAATATGGTCAATACGTATATTAGTTCATATTCAATCTTGCCCTTGTTTGTTTATAACAGTGACCACCGCATGCTGGGTAACACTGTAGACTCTTCCACTTTTGCCACGGTAACATTTATGTGGCATTCCTTTTTGAACAGTGCCCATTTCCCTTGATGTCTACAATATCACCTTTCTTGTAGATTCACACGTATGTGGTCAAAGGAACAACTCCATGTTTTCTAAAAAGGCCTAGAGAACATAGTGTTGCTTCTCCTCTTTCCCTTTGTGTTGGTCATTTTGGCGAATTACTGGAAGATGGCCGTTCCAGCCAAATGCTGCCAGATGATTCTGATGGTTATTCTTCGACCATACTTTGAGAAATACTGCTCTAGATGAGAAGATAGCTGTCATCACGTTCTTTAGATTAGATTCTCTAATTACACTATACTGAGAGGTAGACTGCCCAGGTTGAGTCCTCACAGTAGTATCTAATCAGTGACCCTCTGTTCTCTCATCCATAAAATGGAATTAATGTTTACCTAGGTTCACTGTGAGGAATAAATGAGCAAAGAGAAAATATAAAAAAGTAAAATTTTTTAAAAGAATAATGAGGATCAACTCCTACAACATATTTGAACATACCATTAGATTAAAACATATGAAAACACTACTACTTGGCCATTTTTCACCTACAAAAACAGCAATTTTACATGATTCAATCAAATATAAAATTATAGTGATTTCTTTACATATGTATGATATTTGTGCAGTAATTGGCAAAACAATGGAGTAAAGAGCACATTTGTGAAACAGGCTCATGTGTATATGGAAATTTAGTTTACTAAAGTGGTATTTCAAATAAAAAGTATGGACTGTTCTATAAATGTATAATTGTGACAACTAGCTATCTATTGGAAAGAAAGTTAAATCCTGGCTTCACATTATACCCCCCAAATGACCTGCAGATGGGTCAAAGCACTAAATGTGAAAAAGAAAAACAAAAAAAATTGTAACAGTATTTGGAGAAATTGGAAGGACATATTTTTATAATCTTGGGTAGGAAAGTCATTTGTAAGCAAGACATAAATCCCAAAATCCAGAATGATAAAATATAAACTGAACATCAGAATTAAAGACTACTATCTGATGAAAGACATCATAAAGTAATAAAGACAAATAGGACACTGGGAAAATAGTTGTACATATAAAAGAGACAAAAGATGAAGATCCATAATGTATAAAGAAACCCTATAAATCAGCAAGAAGAGAACAAGCAAAGTATATAGGCAAACAATTCACAGAAAAGGAAATACAAACGATCAGGCTGTTCAAAGTCACTAATAGACAAGAAAATGCTAATTAAATTAGCATTGTAAAACCTCTGGCAAAACAGTACCGAACCCACCTCCACCCTGACACGTGGCTAGCACCAGAGCCATCTTACCTTTGACACATAGTAACGATTAACTCCAGAGACTCGCCTGTCTCTTTCCATCAAAGTCCACTGATATGAATAATAGGCAACCCTTTTTTCCTACAATAAAAAGAAACCATTATTGTGGTTTTTAAATGAGTGACCCAATGGAGGAATCTTAGAACTTTAAGAAGTGACATTCCAGAAAAATAGCATCACTGAAATGAAAACCAAATTAACAATATAAAGCCAGGATCCTAAAAACAATCGGACCACTAAACTTTAGAATTACGACGGTAACCGTGACCTTTACACATTCTATGTTAACCAGCATCAACCCCCACCCCCTTTAAAGACATGACTTTAAAGACATGTTTGCTTTTGGGACCCTAATGAGAACAAAACAACATCTGTAGGTCACATGTAAAGGGCAATCACAAAAACAAAAGGCAAATATATTTATACTCTGTACGCTAGAGATGATGTGAAGAACTAGGAAGGGGGAAATTACAATGCTGAAAAACAGGATCTTGCGGTAAATTCCTAAAGGCTTGCAAGAGAAAATGGGGGATAAAAAGTGGCAAGGTAAAAACCTAAGTAAGGGTGGGGAAGAAGTAAAGAACGAGAAGCTACCAAGATATGAATAGGAGGAGTTAGAATGAAAGTCGAGTAAGAAAGATTAGAAATCGGAGGGAGTGGGGGCAAGACTGACTGACGCCTCCTTCCTCTGCCCAGGAGCTTGGACCTACTTCTCTCCTACACTCCCAGCCACCGAATCTCTCTCTACTCGGCCCTCTGCCTCATTCTTCTCCACCCAGCAACTAGCTGTTTGTTGCTAGAGCACAGTGTGGTTTCCATCGGGCTTCATTCCGCAAACCTCCGCTCATAGGCAATACGAAAAAAGGGGAGGGCTGACTTTGGTATTCCCCATTTCGGACAGAGGCTCCGGACGCTAATGGCCTCCCTACTCCACCGCCCATTGCGTAACGTCAATCCGCGGAGACCAACGGCCCGGAGAAGACGCCTTACCTTGCCCCCATTAGTGAACCTGTGGATGTGCGCAGTGGCTACTCCGGGGATGAGTAAGCATGCGCCCATAACGGCGATCCCGGGGAGAATCTCGAACCACATCGCGGCACGATTACCAAGGCCAAACAATAACTTCCAGGACCCTTAAAAGTGACCAGGCTTCGGTCGCTTCCCAGTAAGCCCCGCGGCAGCCCGCGGCTGGGCGGGGTCACGTACTCCTCCGAAGGAAACGACGGGGTCCGACACGGCTCAAGAGTGTCACGCTCTTGCACTCTCGCATCCCCATTCTTCCGCAGTCGTCTTTCCGTAACCCATTTTGCTCTCCTGACTCTCCTCGGAGAGCACTACGTGTACTGACGGGAAGCGACCCAGCGCAGCCCAGAACACCGCAGCCGTTTCGGAGCTCGGCACTCAAAAATGGCAGAGCAATTTTCTCCAGGAAAGGCGACAGACCAGGTGTGCACCTTCCTGTTCAAAAAGCCGGGTCAAAAAAGGGCTGCAGGCCGCCGGAAGCGCCTGGTCTGCGATCAAGAGCCCGGAGACAGCAGTAGCAGTGACGAAGGCAGCACTGTGGTTCGCCCAGAAAAGAAGCGAGCGACCCACAATCCGATGATACAGAAGACCCGCAGCAGTGGGAAACAGAAAGCGGCTTACGGCTACTTGAGTAGCGAGGAGGAGGAGGAGGAGAACGAGCCCTTGAGTCTCGGTGTGGTCTACAAGTCCACCCGCTCGGCGAAACCCGTGGGGCCAGAGGATATGGGGGCGACTGCTGTCTACGAGCTAGACACAGAGAAGGAACGTGACGCACAAGCCATCTTTGAGCGCAGCCAGAAGATCCAGGAGGAGCTGAGAGGCAAGGAGGATGACAAGATCTATCGGGGTATCAATAACTACCAGAAATACATGAAGCCCAAGGATACATCTATGGGCAATGCTTCCTCTGGAATGGTGCGGAAGGGCCCCATCCGGGCTCCCGAGCATCTGCGTGCCACCGTACGCTGGGATTACCAGCCTGACATTTGTAAAGACTACAAGGAGACTGGCTTTTGCGGCTTCGGAGACAGCTGCAAATTCCTCCATGATCGTTCAGATTACAAGCATGGGTGGCAGATCGAACGTGAGCTTGATGAGGGTCGCTATGGTGTCTATGAGGACGAAAACTATGAAGTAGGAAGCGATGATGAGGAAATACCATTCAAGTGTTTGATCTGTCGCCAGACCTTCCAAAACCCAGTTGTCACCAAGTGTAGGCATTATTTCTGCGAGAGCTGTGCGCTGCAGCATTTCCGCACCACCCCGCGCTGCTATGTCTGTGACCAGCAGACCAATGGCGTCTTCAATCCAGCGAAAGAAGTGATTTCTAAACTGGAGAAGTATCGAGCTGCAGAAGAGGGTGGTACTTCCGATTTCCCAGAGGACCCGGATGAGGGTCCAATTCCCACTACTTAGTTTTCTCATTATTCTCCAATCTCAAAATAAATATTTTGAAAATTTTAATTTGTGTCCTTCCTTCCTAGGGAAAAGCAGGTGGTGAAGTAGGGTCCTGCATAGATGGCTTACAGAAGCATCGAGGTAGGTATAATCTGGATTTTTACTGGTATAAATGCCTGTGTATAACTTTTCAGAACACTTTGGCATAAATTATGGGAATGGGAGTTCAAGAAGAGCTAGAATTTGCTTGAAATAACCAAAGCTGTGATGAAAAGAAAAAAACGAATCTATTTATTTTGTCACATTTCTGTATCACTTAATAATTTATGAAAGTACTTTCATGCATTATTTCTATTGGGAGACTGTGCTAATTCAAAGTACACCCCAGCCAAGGGGGAAAGGTGGGTGGATGAATTTGGTTGGGGGACTGGTGGCTAGCACCACAGAGTGCATGTATGGAAAATGGTCCTTGTTCCCCTTGAAGCACCTGTAGTAACCTCTCCTAACATGGATGATTGAAGTGATCTATGCTGTGCTGTGCTGTGCAATATGATACCACTGGCTTGGGACTGTGGAATACTTGAAATGTGGCTGGTAGCCACCGTCTTGGACATTGCAGTTCTAGACTGAACTTGCGAATGTGCAGGGGTCAAAAATCTAGTATTTTATAATCCATTGTCTGACTATCTGTCCTCACAGATCATGCTCTATTAAAGTTAATCTATGTCCCTGCCTTCCCAATTAGTTTGTGAACTCCTCAGTGACTAGCCCAGTGTTTGGCATATAATAAGCACTTAATAAATAAATGCAGAGAATTTTCAAAAGGGGATTAGGGCCAAAGACTTGAATCCAAGCTGAGGAGCTTTGACTATATTCTGTAGGTAATGGGGAGATAGAAGAGTTTTGGGAAAGGGAACACAATCAGACTTTTTTAATGTTACTGTGTTGCAGGCTATCAGGTAGATTGCAGGGAGATGGATGACAAGAGGCAGGGAGTCCAGGTAGGCCAAATAATCAGTAAATTTTTATTGATCTGGCTAGAATTTGGGTTGATCCCAGGATACAGATGCAAAAATAAACTGGGTTAAGTTGGATGTCTTGTTTTTTATTCACATTCATCCATTTAAGGATATCCTTTATGCAACTACTCTGTGTCAGGCACTGTGCTTGGCATACAGCATATTATTAAACAAAATGGACACAGCCCCTGTCCTCATGGAGCTAGACATCAGTGACAGGTGTGATGAGTACAAGAAAAAAAGTGCACTGGGTTGATCTTTCAGGATTAACCCAATCCCAGCTTTAGAGGAGTTCAGAATCATAAACTCACTTAATTCAATGTCTACAACAACAATGTGTAAAATGTACTGGGGATAAATGAGATACATGAGAAGCCTACTAGAAAAAAAGGGCTTAAGAAAGCATCACACAAGAAACAGCATTGAAGGGATGAGACAAACAGCCGAATAAGAAACAGGAAAGAGGACATTGTAGAGGCAGATGAAGAAACAGGAGCATACACTGCCATGGAAGGCAAAGGAAAAGAGTATTCTTAAAAAGTGTCATGGAAAGAAATATGGCAATAAGTAGCAAAAGAATCATTAAAATGGTTCATTTAAAAAAATATTCCTGATAATTTACACTAAAAAGTTGTTCAAAACTAGGATAAAGTTTTATGGAAAAAGATAGACATTGCATAGAAAAATGTCTAAAGTAATAATCATAAAATGGGAACACTGCTTATTTTTGATGGCATGATTCTAGGGAATTGGTTACTTTTCTCTTTGGACTTTTCTGTCTCACTTGAATTTTTAGATTTTTAACGTTATGTTTAAATAAATAGTAAGTTATATTTCTGGAGGGAAAAGAAAAATATATACATTGAATTGTTATATAAGCTGGGAGAAAGGGTCCAGGAGAAAACAAGATGAAAGGGAAAGAAAGCTGCTGATAACTAAGTTCTAAATTCTAAGGTAGCTAGAACCTAGAAGGGATGGGATTAAAGGCATAAATCAAGAAATTAGTCTTAACTGAGAGAAAGAACGGGAGAAAGATAACATTTCTCTACTACTACACAGGTTTTTAAATTCCTGTCTGAATCTTAAGAAAATATACAAAATATATGCAAATGAATAGTCTTAGGATCCACAACTTTCAGCAGATTCTTTTTTATTTTCTTAATTATTATTTTTTTTTTTTATGTTGGGGGACAGTGTGTTTTTCCAGGGCCCATCAGCTCCAAGTCGAGTTGTCCTTCAATCTACTTGTGGAGGGCGCAGCTCAGCTCCAACTCCAGTCACCATTTTCAATCTTTAGTTGGCAGGGGGTGCAGCCCACCATCCCATGCAGGAATTGAACCGGCAACCCTGTTGTTAAGAGCCGCTCTCTAACCAAATGAGCCATCCGGCCACCCAAGCAGATTTTTAAAGGGATCATAACAACACCAAAGTGAATAACTCAATACTGTACTCAAGGTATTTTTCGTGTTTACAAGTTTATGATTACATTTTTAAAAGTCAGAACTGCTTTTTATCACCCTTAATCAAATAGTGCAACTTCACGTCAGAGGTGGCAACTAAATAGTCATTCTCTTTTTTTAAAATATTTTTTTAATATTTTTCAGTTACAGTTCAGATACAATACTATATTACTTTCAGGTGTACAGCACAGGGATTAGACATTTATATAACTTAATGAAGTGAACACCCCAATAAATCCAGTACCTATCTGACACCACACTTCGTTAATACAATACTACTGACTGTATTCCCCATGCTATACTCTACATGCCTGTCGTGGGGGGCATCCAGCGAGGTCTCTGCTCCCGCTCCCCACATAAGAATGCAGGATATGGTGAGGCCAAAAAGGAACTCCCATGGAGCCATAGATGGGGGAGTCATATCACTATACTCTCGCTGGCGGCATCCACCTCTCTGCAATCCGCTCTTGCTAGCTCAGCCACCATCTTCTTGCTAGCCCCCATTTTTTTCCTGCTAGCGTAGCCACAGCAGTTATGTTAGTGGCCAATGGCTCACTGGTTACAGCTAACGGGCAACGAGCCACAGCTGATGGCCATCCAATCACAGTTGATGGCCATTTACTACCTGAGCCAGCACCTTTCTACATGAGGGCGAGAGCCTGGAAACCACTCCTGGCTCTGTCCCCACACTCCACCCCTACAGGTTCTTGCCTCACAATCTACGCAACAAGCGTCTTCTGCGAGGGGCCCTGTGCGAGGAGCCTGGAGATGAATGCAATATCCTGGACGCAGCCAGGCTCTCTGGGCACAGCCAGGGTTTCTCAGGGCACCACCAGTACTTCTGGGCACAGCCAGATTTCCTGGGCTTCTTAGGGTACCACCAGTCTCCCCAGGCACAGCTAGGGTTTCTCAGGGCACTGCCACTCTCTCTGGGAACAGCCAGACTTCCTGGACTCAGCCAGGGCTCTCAGGGCACTGCCACTCTCTCTGGGCACAGCCAGACTTCCTGGACTCAGCCAGGGCTCTCAGGGCACTGCCACCTCTCTGGGCACAACCAAACTTCCTGGACTCAGCCAGGGCTCTCAGGGCACTGCCACTCTCTCTGGGCACAGCCAGACTTCCTGGACTCAGCCAGGGTTCTCAGGACACTGCCACTCTCTCTGGGCACAGCCAGACTTCCTGGACTCAGCCAGGACTCTCAGGGCACTGCCACTCTCTCTGGGCCTCTCAGGGTACCCTGCTGGAACAACAGTGGCTCACAGTCAAGGTGCTTACATATTCTCGATGGTGGCTGGTGAAGACACAAAAGCAAACATCCGCCAGTTCCACTACATGGTGGTATATTCCCAAACAGTCAAGTGTTCCATTAAATTAGGGATGGAAGACAATTCCCCATAGTCCATAGCCATTCACCAGGGCTGTCCTGGGGTGAGGGACGACCTTGACCTCACCCGCATCTCCCACGGAGGACTCAGCAAGCTTTTCCTCCTGGGACAAGACCCATATCCGGGCTGCCTCAGCAAGAACTTCCCAGCCCACAGGGCCTCAATGACCTTCGCTTTCTCCAGCCTATGCTGGTTAGGGAACCGTCCATGTCTTCCCACCCCTCCATGGAGATCCAGCTCTCCAACAACTGCTCGGCTTTTCCTGTGCTGGTGGGAGAACCGTCCACGTCCTCCCACCCCTCCACGGGGGTCCAGCTCTTAGGCAGCTGCTCCTCCTGGTCTTCCAGAGACTGAGTGTTCATATACACAAACTGCTCCACCACTCTTCTGAGAGCCTTGGTCGACACCATATCCTGCTGACTACGCCATGTGTCGTGGGGGGCGTCCAGCAGGGTCTCCTGTCCCGCTCCCCACATAAGAACGCAGGATATGGTGAGGCCAAAAAGGAACACCCACGAAGCCATCAGTAGGGGAGTCCTATCACTATATTCTCGCTGGCAGCATCTGCCTCTCTGCAATCCGCTCTTGCTAGCTCAGCCGCCATCTTCTTGCTAGCCCCCATTTTCTGCTAGCGTAGCCACAGCAGTTATATTAGTGGCCAATGGCTCACTGGTTACAGCTGACAGCCAAGGAGCCACAGCTGATGGCCATCCAATCACAGTTGATGGCCATTTACTACCTGAGCCAGCACCTTTCTACGTGAGGCCGAGAGCCTGGAAACTGCACTCCTGGCTCTGTCCCCACAGAGTCAATGGAGTTGTAATAGATATATACGATGCCAGAGGGGCAATAGATTAGGGGAGGGGTTATCACTTTGTGAGAGGTGAAATGCCTAACTATTGCATTGTTTTGTACACTTGAAACTAATAATAATAATAATAATAATAATAATAATAATAATAAAAGAATCCTTAGTCATTCAACAAACTCAGCAAGTGTAATAAATTTATTTTGAAAAAAATCTCAGTGTCTACTATGTGCCAGGTATTTTTCTAAATGCTTGGGATACACAGTGAAACACACAGAAATACATGCCCTCATGGAATTGACACTCTAATGGGGAGAGACAGGAAAAAAACAATAAATAAATAGGTGAATTACATAATAGGTAAAAACAGGTGAGGGGATTGAGATTGTCTGGGGCAGGGAATGGGTTGAAAATCACTACAAGATTGTCAGGGTTACTTCATTAAGAAGGTAGTACTGAAGCAAAAATTTGAAGGAGTTGAGGTACTCGATTAAATGTATCCAGCTACATTTTTATTTAACAGAGAGAGAAATAAAAGCATTTTTAGACATAAGGATTGTGGGTGTTTAATATTCACAGACCCTCATTGACACAACTATTAAAATGAACATTTTTGCACAAAAATTTTGTAAGGAAATTGCATCCAGAAAGGAGAAAAAAGCAAAAAGAAATGGTGAGCAAAGACTTTGCAAAACCTATTTGTGCACTGTTTATGTAACTGTTTATGTAAATAAGGGAGTTTAAAAGACTAAAATCAAAATTGCCTTATAACCAGAAAAGTGGATGATGTGATAGGAAGTATCGAAGTTAAAGCACTGGAAACTCCATGCATTATTTGGAAAAATGTAGTTACTGAGGAGAGAAGTAAACAGCTAACAGGACCGAGCTTGTGGGCTAACAGGAACTAGCTTAAACATTAACCACTTGGCTCTAACTCCTCTGGCTAGCACTGCACCTATAAGCTGACAAGCACCCTACATCCTGCTTAGAAAAATATAAAACCCCAGCACTCCTTCTCATCAGTGTAGTTGTCCCCCATCGGACTCTACCCTGGCTAAACTTCATTTGCTAGTGTGGGGACAGAGCCAGGAGTGCAGTTTCCAGGCTCTTGGCCTCATGTGGAAAGGTGCTGGCTCAGGTAGTAAATGGCCATCAACTGTGATTGGATGGCCATCAGCTGTGGCTCCTTGGCTGTCAGCTGTAACCAGTGAGCCATTGGCCACTAATATAACTGCTGTGGCTATGCTAGCAGCAAATGGGGGCTAGCAAGAAGATGGTGGCTGAGCTAGCAAGAGCGGATTGCAGTTAGCACGGTGGATTGCAGTTAGCAAGGGTTTGGTTGGTTGGGAGAGAAGTGGATGGCATGTTTCCGATAGTGTGCCTCCTGTTTCCTTTGTCTCCAACCCAGCCGCCAGCTAGACTATAGTGGTATGACTCCCCTACCTATGGCTCTGTGGGTGTTCCTTTTTGGCCTCACCATATCCTGCGTTCTTATGTGGGGAGCGGGAGCTGAGACCCTGCATGACACCCTGCATGACAGCCAGTATCTCTCTCTTACCCCACTGTCTGTCTCTGCAGCTCTCCCTTTCAGAGTGCCCTGGCAAAACTTCTGCCAGTTCTAAACAGAACTCTCTCTCTCTTTTTGACTTTCAATAAATCTTTTCTCTGGACACTCTTGTAGAGTCTCATAAATTCTTTTACATTCTGTGAACGACCAGGGGTTAATTCTACATCATGACAGTTATTTATTAACTCTAAACTTATTAAAAATTAAATGTGCATTTTGAAATTTTAAATCAAAACTAAATTAACAGTGAAAACAAACAAAAACATACATCAAAAAATTAAAACACAGCCCTAAATAGCCAATGAGTTAGAGAAAATCTTAATGGGAATCATGAAAAAGCTAAAACTGAATGATAATAAAATATGTATAAAAACATATGAGATGCATCTAAAATGGAATCATGAAGAAAATTTATAGTATTAAGAGAAGTTTTGAAGATGTTCCAAATTAATGTATAAAGCACTCAATTTGTGAAGCTAGAGAAAGAGCAGAATAAACCTAAAAAAATAGAGAGAAAAAATAATAAAGAGAAGAGCAAAAATTAATAAAGCAAAACAAAAATAAAACACACACGAAAAGAAGATGATCAACAAAACCAGAAGCTGGTTCTTTGAAAAGACTAATATAACAGACATGCATTTATCAAGATTAACCTATTAAAAAAGATAAAAGGTATACATAAATAATACAGAAAAAATATACAAATTAAAACCATATAGAACACTTTGGAAACATGGCAGAATGACATGCTTTCATCTCCACAACACTCTGAAATTCCACGAAAATAATAGATAATTATAAAAGATATGGACTCACAAGAACATAAAACTTGCTTAGCTGAATGGAGGAATTATGAAACTAAGCACACTTATGGGGGAAGCCAAGATGAAATAAGCCAATTTGTGCTGCAGAAACCCAGAAAAGTTCAGGAACTGAAGGCATCAACATAAACAGTATTTCATGTTATGTGAAACAACTGTAATGTGCTAGCAAAAGATCTATGATTTCTAGCCATCAAAATCACATGTACTCCTAATACTGCTATGGTTTGCTACCTACATTCATAATTGAAGAAAATGCTAAATTTCATTGAATGGTTAGTGAAAATAAAGATGAAATTTTTTTCCATACAAGCTCATAAGTTCAACACATGCACAATCTATTACCTAGCAATTCCACTCTCAGGTGTATACCCAACAGAAATACTTGCATGCAGAAACATGTACAAGAACAGCACCTTTATATAATAGGCAAAAATTGGAAACAACCCAAATAGTAAAAAAACAGTAAAATGATATCCAGTAAACTGGGAAATTCAAGAAAGGCAAAGTCAAGTCCCAGGGCAATATCTGTTTAGCAGGTCTAAAGATGACTCAATCCTTACAAGAGTAGAAGGGTAAATGGCAGGAGGAACAATGTCTCCAAACAAAAAAATGAAACAAAAAAAACCTAAAAGACTACCTGATTCTTTTGACCTTATGGAGTAGGATTTTACATCTCTGAAGGGGTTGGCTAAAAAGAATTAGTAATAGGTACAAGAAAATGAATCAAACAAACAAAATAGCCAAAGTAATCATTAACTCCAGGAAAAACAAAATGTCATACATGAAAGAAGCATAATAATAGTATATTATAGTCTCAGCTATGAACATTTACATACGAGGTGTGACAATTAAGTTCGTGAACTTGTTGCAATGATGTTGCTAACCTTTTCTGATATCAGGGGGGTTATTCATTATGAATTTGTACCAACTGGTCAAACAGTTAGCCAAGTTTACTATTTGGAAGTGCTGAAAAAGTGAAAAAGTTAGACGACCTGAACTTTTCGCCAACAATTCATTGCTCTTGAATCACGACAATGCATCAGCTCACACAGCACTGTCTGTGAGGGAGGTTTTAGCCAGTAAACAAATCACTGTATTGGAACACCCTCCCTACTCACCTGATGTGGCCCCCAATGACTTCTTTCCTTACCTGAACATAAGGAAATATTGCAAGGAAGACATTTTGATGATATTCAGGACATCAAGGGTAATACAACAACAGCTCTGATGGCGATTCCAGAAAAAGAGTTCCAAAATTGCATTGAAGGGTAGACTAGACGCTGGCATCAGTGCATAGCTTCCCAAGGGGAGTACTTCGAAGGTGACTGTAGTGATATTCAGCATTGAGGTATGTGGCACTTTTTCTAGGATGAGTTCTCGAACTTAATTGTCAGACCTCAATCATAATACTAACAATGAATTAATGATTTAATGAAAAAATATAACAATGGGATAAAGGCAAGTATATGCAAGAACAAGACTGCATTGTTAATAAACCCTGTTTGGAGCATTACTGTTATTTACTTGTGGTTTGCCAGTCTGCCATTACTTGAGTAAATTAATAACAGATACAATTTGTGAGCTGGAACTATTTTCTACAGGACATGTTTATGACATCATGAAATTCTCCAAAACATGTTTTACAAGCTAGTGGAGCTAGTACATGCCTTAACACAGGATGGGTAAAGACAGGTTCTTTTGTAAAATATTTTGACAAGAGTCATTATCTCCTTGTACTGAGTGTCAGGGAGGCACAATAGAGGGGAACCTCATATGGTAGCTTCTGATAAAGAACAAAGTACAGTCAAATTTACTTTTACTTGGAAACTTGTCTTCAAGATGATTAATCAGGTAACAAGGTTTCTTATTTAGCTAATAGGGTCTTAAATATTCTCCAGCTTTTTTATTAATATTTTTAATTAATAATTCATTGTAAATTTTTAAAATAAAAATTTATTTTATTACTATTTATATTAAAAGCAATCTACAGCAAAGCACATAAGTGAACAGAATGTTTTAGGTCCACAAAACTTTCTCTCTGTCCAATACTTGCCTATTTTTCTCTTTTAATTGATAGTGAACAGAATAGACAAATAGCTGTCGTCTATATTTCTCCTCTCATACACTTTCTGACTTTACTTGTGGGCCCACACATGTGTGTTGAGAGAGGTGGTGAATACAAGAGAACTCAATACTCATCTTCAATAAAATTCAATACATAATGCTCTCCTTTGTTTCTGTGTAAAACTGAGTGGAGCAGGAGAAGGATTTGGGGAATTAATTAGGGAAACAACCTTTTATTTTGAGTTTAAGATTTAGGAAAAAATACAAATAACTTTTTTAAATTGTAGGAGAATTACTAATTTAAAATCATTCATCTTAACATCATCAAGATAAAGCTTTTCTATTTTGGATAACCTGTTCTTAGCTAGTGAAAAGGATTTCATTTTTAATTACTCATATGACTGTGAACAATGGCTGAAAGTATTTGAAACAACCAAAAGGCAAAGGATTTCTAATGTCCATAAAGAGAAAATGTGAACTATGAGATGTTTTAACATTGGACACTTTTCTTTGTTTTAATCTTTGGGACACCGTCCTACTTGAAATTAAGAAAATATTCATTTTGAACCATTTTCCCCTTTAGCCTTAGTAGTTGTTTATCATACATAAAGAAGAAACATTTCTGATCTTAACGTTTTTGTTTTCCTATATATTCCTTTTTGTTTCATTTGGGGTCTTTTATTGTTCCAAATCCCTCAAATCTGAATTTCTATAAGTTTATTGTTCCTCTTTCTGTCTTCCTTTACTTTTATATCAATAAAATGTGTTACTATACTTGTTTAATACCGGTGGTGACAAAAAAATGTATACAAGTGGACACTTTGGTCAACATTGCTCAAGCAGTACTTCGCCGTAATCAGAAGTGTCTGGACACTGATGGTAACCACTTTGAGCACCTCTTGTAATTGCAGAAGTCAAACATGACTTGTATTCATCTTTTGTTATTGGTATATAGTGAGTATTACAATTTTAATACAGTTTTCCTTTCTTAAAATGTGTATACAGTTTTTGGCACCCTCTCTATTTGACATGAAATCTCTTCATATTTTTGTAACATAACACAAGCACATTTTATTAACATTACTATTACACCTGAGAATTTATCAGTATTTTGGAGATAATCAATTTTTTCTACTTTTTATTTTAAGCTACCAACCTTGGAGATATAATTTGTGTTCACGAATCAGCTGTACTATTTACTAACCATGTGTTAAACAAAAATTTTAACTTCCATGGCTGAAAGTCTTTTGAAAAGAGTTTATTAAGCCATTGCTAGGAATAAAAAAAATACCCCAGTCTTGGGGCATGGAGTCTAAACCCCCAACAGCATGGCTAAGTAGGAAAGACAACAGGTCAGTTGTCTAGGAGTTTTGCAAGAGTTTTTACACATGAAGTAGTGGGTTGAAAAATGTAAGCCATTCTGAAAGGATTTACATTAGCTATAGACAAAAGGAGTAGTGGAAGGTGCAGCAGGGAAGTTCTAAGATAGGCGCAGCAGAATCTACAAGGAAGAAGTGTCCGCTCCGGTGGATTAGCTGTGGCCAGCATATGATTGAAAAATTCATGTGTAAATAAGAAGTGAAGCCTCCTGGGTTTCCATAATCTCAGAAATAGGCACCTAGAAATTAATCCTGAAGTCCAACAGATATGAGGTGTGATCAGTACATACAGTGAACGTTTAAATTTAAAAAACCTTTATTACAGTAAAAGACACATTGCCATTAATCCCCCTCAAAATACTCCCCCCTCACTTCAAACACACTTATCCCATTGTTCTTGCCACTTTCTGAAGCAGTTCTGGAAGTCCCTTTTGTGAGTGTCTTTTTTTCACCCCTTCTTCCGCCTCCCCCCCCCCTCCGGTTCAAGCCGCATCAACCACCTGAGCCACGGGGCCAGCCCGTGAGTGTCTTTAGTTGAACTGTTGTGGCTGCCTTGCTGTCTTGAATCAATTCAAAATGTTTACCTTTCATGGTTATTTTGATTTTGGGGAAGAGCCAGAAGTTGCATGGTGCCAGATCTGGTGAACAAGGCAGATGAGGACACACTGTAATGTTTTGATTTGACAGAAATTGCTGTGCTAGAAGCGATGTGTGACACAGAGCCTTTCTGTTTTGATCAATCAATACAGTGAATGCTGCTGTCGAACGCCATCTAACGGAAGGGTACGGATCTTTAATATGGGAATCAGCGCCTTGAACTTTAGTAATAGTGTGTGACAAGATTCAACTTCTTCGGTGCTGTCAGTCAGGTGTGAGCTACAGTTGAGAGAAGGTGTGTTTTAAAGTGTGCCGCAAATCATCCTCCATCGTGACAACGTTCCGTGTGCCACAATGCTTCTGGTATACAGCAATTTCTGTCAAATAAAAACATTACGGTGTGTCCGCATCCACCTTATTCACCAGATCTGGCACTGTGAGACTTCTGGCTCTTCCCAAAGTCAAAATGATTCAGGACATCAAGGTAGCCACGACAGCACAACTTAGGACACTCACAAAAGAGGACTTCCAAAACTGCTTCAGAAAATGACAAGAATGATGGGATAAGTGTGTTTGAAGTGAGGGGAGTATTTTGAGGGAGATTAATGGCGATGTGTCTTTTACTGTAATAATTTTTGTTTTTAATTTAAACATTCACCATATTGTTTGATCACACTTCGTATACAGGAATGTGAGCAGTCTTTTGTCAGACCTGGTCCTCAGCTATTAACAGGCTAACAGTTCTGTCTCTTTCTCTCACTCTGCAGCCACTGTAATTTTAACTTAGAACATCTCAGAATTTTGTTACTTGTAATTTTGGTTTTGAACCACCAATATATGTCTTAATTTCACCTACTGCAAAATTGAGAAAACAATAGCACCCACCTCACAGGGCTGATGTGAAGGCCAAATGACTTATTCCTGCACAGGGCAAAATTGAGCTTTTATCATGATTGTTTTTGTTACTGTGAAAGTCCATAAGTCTTCTGTCTAAATTTCTTTTCACTCTCAAAAATGCTTAGCTGAGGAAGACAACCAAGATCGTGCAGTAAGTAAATGCTGTGCTTACCTTCTCTCAAAACCACATCAAAATTACAACTAATCTACAAAACAACCATTATTGAAAATACTTAAAATCTAGCTGAACTGAAGCCTGTCAACTAAAGATGGGCAAAATTCACCTCCAGACTGGTAGAAGGGGCACAGATGCAAAACAGGATGTTCCCATACCCGCCTGTGACCATTAAAGATTGGGGAGGGATATTTCAGCTGTGGGGTTCCCCCTATCCCCCAGAAGAGTGAGAGGTCTCAGCCCCACCCCAGCACAGGATTCCACTGCCAGGGAGAGAAGTCCCCATAATATCTGGCTGTGAAAACCAGCGGAGATTGTCACTGAGTGAGACTGAGGGCGTCTGCACTCACAGGTGCTCCTCTTAAAGGCACTGCATGTGGACTTACTCACCAACAGAATCACTTGCTCTGAGCTCCAGCACTGGAGCAACAGCTGGAAGGCGGCAGGGACATATGGTGGGGAACTGAGTTATCTGGCTTTGGACGGGAGCTGGAGAGGCAGCTTTCTCCTGGATGGGGGAGCCGGTGGAGGGCATTGTTACTTTGTTGAGCTCTCCCTCTTCCTGGCATGGGAACACAGGCGGCTGACATATCTGAGTCTCTGCCATTCATTCGCCACGCCCTGGCGATTCAAGACCCCAGCCCACCCAACTTTCGGGCACACCCAGGCCACTTCCCGTGGCTTTTTTGTTCAGACTTCCTGCCTTGGCTCAAGCTGTAGACTTTCCTAGGGTCTCTCAAAGGTTCACGGAACCCAGACAAGCAGCATCTGGCTTGAACGTGTCCTATACCTCTAGCTGATCAGCCCTAAACCGGCACGAGCAGCAGCCGGCCTTGGTTCATGGCTTGGTCTCTCAAAGCGCTTCCAAGCATGGCTCAGGCAGCAGTCACCTGCGAATGTCTTTGTGGCTCCTGCCAGGTGACCCTGAGTGGGGCACAGGCTGTGGCTGAACTTGACCTAGAGCAGAGCCCCTTCAAGGTGGTCCTGCGGCTGGTGCCTCCAGTGGCCAGCTTCAAAATCAGCTGGAGCATTACCCAGCCACCTCCAAGTACAACACACCCCAGGGACAGATGAGGCAGGCACCAGAGTCCTGCTGAGGCAGATTCTGCTCTGTAGGGTCACCCCCTGCACAACAACTATTCCACTGTAGTCAAGGCCAGTCCTCACAACCAGTGAACCCAAGGGTCAGACCCTCACATTGATGTGCAATTATCAACCAAGTCTCAACTACAACAGGAGGGTACACACAACCCACACAAGGGACACACCTGGAGCATGTGGCTCAGGTGACCAGAAAGACTGCGCCATTGAACCCCACAGCACACCTACTACATAAGGCCACTCTACTGAGACTAGAAAACACAGCAGCCCTACCTATTACATAGAAACAAACACAAGGAGGCAGCCAAAATTGGGAGACAAAGAAACATGTCCCAAATAAAAGAACAGAACAAAGCTCCAGAAAAAGAACTAAGTGAAATAGAGATAAGGAATTATCAGACGCAGAGTTCCAAACACTGGTTATAAGAATGTTCAGTGGCCGGCCCGGTGGCTCAGGCGGTTAGAGCTCCGTGCTCCTAACTCCGAAGGCTGCCGGTTCGATTCCCACATGGGCCAGTGGGCTCTCAACCACAAGGTTGCCAGTTCGATTCATCGAGTCCCGCAAGGGATGGTGGGCTCCGCCCCCTGCAACTAAGATTGAACACGGCACCTTGAGCTGAGCTGCCGCTGAGCTCCCGGATGGCTCAGTTGGTTGGAGCACGTCCTCTCAACCACAAGGTTGCTGGTTCGACTCCCGCAAGGGATGGTGGGCTGCGCCCCCTGCAACTAGCAATGGCAACTGGACCTGGAGCTGAGCTGCACCCTCCACAACTAAGACTGAAAGGACAACAACTTGACTTGGAAAAAAGGCCTGGAAGTACACACAATGTTCCCCAATAAAGTCCTGTTCCCCTTCCCCAATAAAATCTTAAAAAAAAAAAAAAAAAAAAAAAAAAAAAAAAGAATGTTCAGTGATCTCAGGGAGAACCTCAACAGAGAGATAGGAAGCATAAAAATGGAGATGGAAAAGATGAAAAAGAACCAGTCAGAAATAAAGGATACAATAACGGAAATGAAGAATATATTACAGGGTGGCCAGTTAGCTCAGTTGGTTAGAGCATGGTGCTCGTAGCAAGAAGGTGGCCAGTTCAATCCTCATATAGGCCACTGTGAGCTGCACCCTCCACAACTAGATTGAAACAACTACTTGACTTGCAGATCATGAGTCCTGGAAAAATACACTTAAATCAAAGTTTTTTAAAAAAATTTTAAAAAGAATTATTACAGGAATAAGCATTAGATTAGATGAAGCAGAGGATCCAACCAGCGATGTAGAAAATAAGGTAGCAGAAAACACCCAACCAGAACAGAAAAAAGAATCCAAAAAACTGAGGAGAGTTTAAGGGGCCTCTGGGACAATATCTAGCATACCAACATTCGCATTATAGGGGTACCAGAAGGAGAAGAGAGAGAGCAAGGAATTGAAGACCTATTTGAAGAAATAATGACAGAAAACTTCCCTACCTGGTGAAGGAAATAGAAAGACAAGTCCAGGTAGCACAGAGTCTCAAACAAGATAAACCCAAAGAGGCCAACACCAAGACACATCATAATTAAAATGCCAAAGTTTGAAGAGAAAGAGAGAATCTTAGAAGCAGCAAGAGAAAAGCAGTTAGTTACCTACAAGGGAGCCCCCATAAGACTGGCAGCTGATTTCTCAACAGAAACTTCGCAGGCAAGAAGGGAGTGGCAGGAAATATTCCAAGTACGACATACAACCAAGATTGCTCTACCCAGCAAGGCTGTCATTTAGAATTGAAGGACA
This sequence comes from Rhinolophus sinicus, assembly GCF_036562045.2. Taxonomy (NCBI): domain Eukaryota; kingdom Metazoa; phylum Chordata; class Mammalia; order Chiroptera; family Rhinolophidae; genus Rhinolophus; species Rhinolophus sinicus. The sequence continues at coordinate 82,637,768 of NC_133768.1, read as the reverse complement.
GATAAGGAGCTTCCCAGACAAGAAAAAGCTGATGGAGTTCATCACCACCAAACCAGTATTACAAGGATTCTTAGAAGGACTTCTTTAAGATGGGTGGGGGGTTAAGAATGGGCGAAAGTGGAAGGGATTAAGAAGTACAAATTGGTTGTTATAGAGTAGTCATAGGGATGTAGGGTATACCATAAGGAATACAGTCAATAATCTTCTAATAACTAGGTATGGTGCCAGATAGGTACTAGATATATCAGGGTGATAGATGGGAATCAGGTTGGGGGCAGGGTGAAAAAGGTGAAGGCAATAAGAAATACAAAGTGGTAGTTAATACAGTATGGGGAATATAATCACAATGTTGTAAAGATCACGTAAGGTGCCAGATGGGCACTGGACTTATTGGGGGATCACGTCATAGACTGTGTAGATGCCTGACCACTGTGCTGTACACCTGAAGCTGAAGTAGAATAATATTGAATGTCAACTATAACTAAATATATAGGTATATATAGTCACGGGAGGTGGAGTACAACATAGGGAAGATAGTCAATGGTATTGTAACAGCTATATAAGATGGCAGAGGGGTAGTAGCTTGGGGGGTGCGTTATCACTTTATGAGGGGTATAAATTTCTAACTACTACGTTGCTTTCTACACCTGAAACTGATACAAAATTTTAAAAAAATAAACATGAAAAATTAATTTCTTTTCTACTCTCAGTACCTAGTACTTATCTGGGGCCCTTTAATATAGAGGGACCAGCAGGGGGTCTCTTTGCCCCCACAACCCTAGGTAATGCTATATTAAAACATTTTTTTAACCCCATCAATGTCAGCTTTATATAAATAAATGTTTGCTGGGCCATCTTTAACAATGGATCACAGAGAGGACTTTGCTAGGTCCCTCCCTGTCTTACACACTAGTTCATATTAAGCTATCTATATATAATTATCCCTGATGATAACTTCTTGGAGCAGGTCCTCTACCTAAATCCTTTTAGGCAGTGTAGGGACCTCATCTACAGGCAGATAAACTAGCAGGTAGTCAAGGTTTCCTGGCTCCATAGGACAACTTCTTATCAAACAGCCAGTTCTGTATACTGGCCAGCAATCAAGGGTCCAGGCTTTTTGGGAAGCTGTGTGCATGAGAGCAGGCCTGCCAGGTGATTTCTCCCACAGAATGTTCTTTGTTTTGCTGTATCTATATAACTTTGCTTCTTCTCTGCCTGAGGGCAGAGTGCTAACCCTCTGGCTAGCTGCCACAACCGGAGACTCTCCCCCATCTGGAAGTCTCAATAAACCTATGACTCGCACTCAGCCACCTAGTGTATTTTTTGGGCTTGTGGCCTCTCAGGCACAGATCTGAGAACAACTTGGACTCGGCCGAATAACTGGTGAGACAGCCAGGAGCCCAGAAACACACTGGGCTCTGTAGACATAGGGAAAGAGGAGTTTCGTTGTGGAAATCCCGGGATGGCCCAGCACCTCTTTGTGGGTGGCTGTGACATCCAGCCGATGGATGCTACTGCGTGACTATGGGGATGCCCCGAAAATGCCAGCCAGGATGGAGCAATTACTTAACACCATAGCCAAGGACCTGGGCTTAGAAGGAAAACTGACTTCACTGTGGCGGCGGCCATAGCCTGGGTCTACTGGGTACTCACCCACCCCAACTGGGATCCCAAGGCCTGGGATCCCTTAGCCACCTCTTTGGATGATGAAGAGAACATGTGGGAGGATGTAATAAAAAGGGATGTACTGGACGTGCAACCCACATGCCCAGTGCTGCAAGCTCATCCAACTCTGCAGCAAAAATGGAAAACAGAACCGGGCTGGCCACAGGGAGCTGAACCTGCCAATTTTCCAGTACCCAAGAGGAAGCTATTTACCTCTATGAGAGAGTATACTGCTGCTGAATGGTGGAGCTGGACAATCGCTTCAGACAGAAAGCTAGAGAAAGTCTGGAGGAATGGCTGCTCCAGTTATGGGAATAATGGGGCGGAAGGAGTCATTCTGAATGGGACTGAGATGAGTAAGCTTGCATTGGTAATGAGCCACCCCCACCCCAGGCAGCGGCTTTATGAGGCCATCAATGAAGAGGACACAATTTCACTCCAGGCATCATTAATTGCTGCATGGAAGGCAGCCTGGCCCAATGAGGAGACATACCCATGCAATCCATTAGATGGCTGACTATGGAAGAACTGCAGGATGTTCTTTGGTGTCTGGGAATGAGACATGCTGTCTATTCTTAGAATGTCAGAGGGCCAGATAGTTTTTACAGCAGTGATCAAGGATGTCACTTTACAGTCAACCCCTAACCAATAGTGTGGTACCTTGGTTTGCATCCCTGGTAGGGCAAGCAATCTCCCCTACTGCATAAGCAGTATCAGACCTAGGAGACACTGAAAAAGTACACTGCTGGGGGGTCAGGAAGGCTGAACAGAAGGGAAAGGGGGGTGCTGTTTGTGTAACCCATAAGCAAATATGATATGACCTGCACCAAGCAGGGATGCCCTGGAATAAATTGACAGACTACCAAATGCAGCCTTTAGCAAATTGTGGCAGTAGCTACCCAAAGAGAAATGTTGCTGCAAAATGCCACCCAAAGATGGTCTCCTGCAGGAGAAGAGGGAAATTCAGCCACGGCACCACCTATGGAAGAGGGCTGGCAGGAGCCATATTGTCCTGCGGGGCGGCCTGCGGGGTCTCAGCTCCCGCTCCCCACATAAGAACGCAGGATGTGGCTAGGCCAAAAAGGAACACCCACGGAGCCATAGGTAGGGAAGTCATACCACTACAGTCTCACTGGAGGCTGGATTCACACAACGTGCGACCTGCTGTCTGCTTTTCTGCCAACCGACCGACTCCATTTGATTCACCAACCAGCGCAGCCATGGCAGTTATATCAGGGGCCTATCAGGGGCCAATTGGCTAACCAGCTACAGCTGACAGCCAACTAGCCACAACCGACAGCCATCTACTACCTGAGCCAGCACCTTTCCACATAAGGCCAAGAGCCTGGAAACTGTTCTCTGGGGCTCTGAACCCACACTCTACCCCTACAGGGTCTCACCTCACAATCTATGCGACAAGTGTCTTCCGCGAGGGTCCCCGTGCCCTATTAGCTTACAGTCACCTACAGACAGAAAGACACAGTCGTCTTAGGAACCAACAATGGCAAGTCTCTTCCATCTGGGAGGATACATGCTAGCTTTTTGTCCTGGGAAAGGAGGGTCGCTGTCACTGGCACCTTTCCCGGTTTGTGGTACCAGACCTTTATGGCAGTGCTTGGGGTCCCTTGCATAGTTTCAACATGTAACAGAACAGGGGACCCCATAATAGGCCATAGTGAGAGTACATAGGTTGCCCGCAAAATCATCCCGGTATCGGGACTGCCGTATACTACAGTCACTTGCGGTGGCCACTCAGCCACCACCCCTGGCGTCACTTGCAAATCATGAGTCAAACCGGCCCTCCATGTGGCTATCAGGCCCAACCATAGACAGTGGGGGCTTTTGACCTGCCAGGGCCAAGTCCATTGCTGCCGTTCCCCGGCTTTCAAGCATGTGAGTGCTGGCAGCAAAACGTTTCCATTTCTGCTGTAGCCTGGCTTTAACAGAGTCTCACTTTTGCTAACTTGTAATTGAATGGGAGCGGCCATTCGATGTAGCAGAGCTTCTACTGGTGCAGGCCCTCCCTTCTGTGGTCTCTCATTCAGGACTCTTAGGATGTCCTATAGACATGAGGCCCAGTCCCGCATTGTGAGAGGGTGTTTTGACACCTGGAGACCTTGCTTCAAAAGGCCATTGTAGCGTTCAATCATGCCAGCTGCTTGTGGGTTATATGGGGTATGAAACAACCGTTGCACGTCCATTCTGGCAGCCCAGCGCTGCACTTCTTGTCCCATAAAATGGGTACCCCTGTCACTTTCAATGATTTGAGGGCGCCCACAGAGGGCACACAACCATGTAAGAGCAACCACTGTATGCCGCTGATCCGCAGCCAGACACGGCCAAGCAAACATCAACCCCGTAGCAGTGTCCACTGCTGTAAACGCATATATCGCATTGCAGGCCTTAGGCAGGGGTCCAATATAATCCACTTGCCAGTGAGTGAGGGGCACCCTCCCTTGCATCATCTGCTGTGTCTCCCAGGGGAGCCTCTGCCTTTGGGGGCTGTCCTAGGCACAGACGGCACAGTCATAGCAGGAATCTGCTATCTCCCACCATTTCAAAGGCAGACCCCAGCGTGTGCTCACCTGCCACATGGTTCGGCTTCCAGAGTGCTGCAATTTCCTATGCAGCCAATGGTCCACATCAGTGGCAGAAGCCCGTTCTAACCATCGGACCCATGCTAGGGCATCTGCTTCATCGTTACCTGGGGACACTAAGGGGTAGAGACCTGTGACATGCATTAAGGTCACCTCCTTTCTCTGCCCTAGGTCCCAGAGGTGCTGCCACATGGCTTGACCCCACACAGTGTGTGGTGTCCGGTGGCCACTGTTCTCAGGAGGTGGACCCCCAAGGAGGGGTGGGAGGACATGGATGGCTCTCCAGCCAGCATGGAGAGGGCCCTGCAGGCTCTTGCTGAGCGGTTGCCGGAGGAGGAGAAGGCTACAGCTGGCCATGTGGGCTGGATGTTCCTCACGGCCTTGAGTCTCAACACGGAAAGTGCGCTTAATGAAATGGCCCAGGTGCCGGACCAAGTGTCCCAGTTGGAGGCACTGGAAGCCCAGGTCCGCCTGTTAGAAGAGGGGCCCCACAGTGGAGACTGAGGCAGAGGCGGAGGAAGCGAGTGGAAATAATGTAGCTCCCAACCCCCAAGCCCAACCCATCTTGAAGCAAAGGGTAAAATGTGAGCAACCTTTGGGCCCTGGGGGCGTCACTGCCGGCAACCCAGCTGTGACTGAGTTCACAACCTACACCCCTTACACTCCCACTGAGTTGCAGGAGCTGGGGAGGCAGTACTGACAGTGCCCTGGAGAGCCAGTCTCGGCTTGGCTATTACGTTTATGGGATGAGGGAGCAGACAGCATTCTCTGCTCCCCAGGCAAGATGGAAAAGCTAACCTTTGTGACAGTGCATCCGTCCCTGCGACAAAGGTTACAGAACTGCCATAGGTTGGCCCACGACCAGGGCAACCACTCTCTAATGGAGTGGCTCACTGCTGCGGTATGCACAGTATGGGGACAGGCTGGCGAGCTGCCAGACACATACCTTCTGCAGTAGGATGGAGGCCAAGGCCCTCGACTCCAAGTCAGGGTGTACGCCGGGAATCGGAGGTTTCATGTAGAACTGACCATCCACTGGTCTTCCTAGATTAAACAAAAGGTTTTAGCTCTTGTTGATACCAGAGCTGAATGCACATTGATATATGGCAACACCAACTATTTCCAGGGACCTGTGGAGGAAGCACTATTAGGGCTAAAAAATACCTTTAGTCCTACAAATTGGCCAACTCCCCTCTAAACAATATGTAGTGCATATCTCACCCATGCTTGAATACATCTAGGGGATGGACATTCTGGCAGGCCTTACACTTAACACAACAGCAGGGGAATTTAGACTGTGATGAAGGGTGGTGAAGGCAATCACCTAGGGACACGCCAAATCAGCTCCTTTGAGACTCCCATCCCCACGTTGCATAACAAATACTTGGCAATATCACCTGCTGGGGAGAAGAAGAGATAACCCAAACTATACAGGAGTTGGCAAAAGTGGGTATTGTTTACCCAACCCACAGTGCCTTCAACAGGCCTGTGTGGCCCGTGTGAAAACCAGATGGCACTTGAAGGATGACTGTAGATTATCAGGAATTGAATAAGGTAACTGCCCCCCACCCCCCGCATATGCAGCTGTACCTAATATTGCTAGATGGCATTGGACAAGCCCTGGGAATATCCCATTTTGTCATAGATCTGGCTAATGTTTTTTTCAGTATAGCTAGTCAAGACCAAGTTGCCTTCACATGGGAAGAGCAACAATGGACATTTACCATCCTCCTCCAAGGCTACCTTCACAGTCCCACTATGTGCCACGGCCTTGTGGCAAGTGATCTGCAGCTCTGGTAAAAGCCTGTCTCAGTGCACCTGGTTCACTATATAGATGACATAATGTTACCCTATGCATCTCTTTCAGATCCAGAGCAAGCAGCTGGAATGCTGATTCCCCATCTGGAGCAACAAGGATGGGCAGTGAACTGTACCAAAGTGCAAGGGCCTGGGTTCTCTGTCAAATTCTTGGGTGTTATGTGGGCGAGTAAGACAAACGTCATGCCAGAAGCAGTTACTGACAAAATACAGTCTTTTCCCATCCCCTCATCTGTCCCCCAGTTACAGACTTTTTGGGACCTCCTGGGTGACCCTTCATCCCCCACTTGGCCCAAATCCTTAGGCCATTATGTAGACTGGTTAAGAAGGGGGTCCCAGCTCATGCAAAGTTAAATACCCCACCTGGAAATCATGAGGCAGACAGCCTCTCCTGGCTGCGTCAGGCCCTCAGAACCATCCATGACTCCCCTGGAAGAAAGAAGAAGGCCCAGCTCATTTGCTCTCCTGACACCTGGGCCCTACCAGGCCCTCTGAATTCAAGTGACTGAGCCACACAGTCTCATGCCTCAGTGAGGGAACAGAAGCAACCTCTTCTTGCTGCTGCCGCAAGACTTACCCACAGGAACACACACGGTCTCTTAGCCATGGCACTGGCAAACCAGGCCTCTGTGGTTGGGTATCTTAGTCCCGTGGAGTATTGGTATAGAAAAGAGACTAGTAATATCCCCAACCTTTGTCTTAAAACCCCTCCCATGTCACTACTGAGAATCCAGGGCCCATGATAAAGCAGGGCTCCCTATATATGACCCCTTTTCTGATTGGTTAGCCTCCCTCACTCGCTCCTGGCTGTTCACATTTTTTGGGTGTTGTTGCTTTCCTCCTGGACCTGTTATTGTTTTTCCTTTGCTTATGTTGTTGTGGTGGTGTCTGGTTACAATGTACATCTTCACCCTGCAAGAATCTGGGAGCTATGATGAGGGGGCAGGATGCAGGGACCTGTCCACAGGCAGATAAGGTAGCTGGCAGTCAAGGTTTCCTGGCTCCATGGGAATGCTACTGCATGACAGCAGGCCTGCAGGGCCTGCCAGATGATTTCTCCCACGGAATGCTCTTTGTTTTACTGTACTTATGTAACTTTACTTCTGTGCCTGTGTGCAGAATGCTACTCCTCTAGCTGGCCACCACTGGCGACTGTTCCCAGTCTGTAAGTCTCAGTAATACCTATCTTGCACCCAGTTACCTGGTATGTTCTTTGGGCTTGTGGCTTCTCAGGCAGAAATCTTAGAGCAACTCAGACTCCGTCGGAACAGGCAGTTAGGCAGAAGGTGAAAGGTCCTGCCTGAGTCTTTTTATTAAAAAATAACCAGCTTAAAATAATCAATATCCCAAAAGACATTTTGGGTTGGCAATCTCTGCTTCCCATCAGAATCAATGATAGAAAACACAAATTGTTTCCCCTAGTGAGGTACACTTTGGATAACATCGGGTTTATCTGAGGAACACGATATGAAGGACAGCACGCAGAACCTATCTTTCGATCTGAGAAACACTAAACATTTGATATTGAAGTATTCCTTTTACTTAAAAATAGAGACCCTGAGATATCTAAGGTTGCAGAACTCCCAGCCAGAAACGGGTAACTGCTTTGCATGCCGGGATTTGTAGTCCGGGAAAGAGTGCTTGAAGTCAAGATGGAGGAATTGCTAATAACATGTGGAGAGCGGCCCCAGGGGAGTCTGCGCCGCGAGGGGACTGGGCGATGCGCGGATTGGGCCGGGTGAATTTAAGACCAGGTGTTCAAACCTCTCCTCCAGAGGAAGCAGGGCGCCCTGTAGTCTCGCGAGATCCTGACGAGGCCCAATGGAATGCGGGGCCGGCTTATCACTAGGGGCATTTGGTGGGGGCGGAGTCTTGACGGGGGTGGGCCGGCAGTCGTTAGCTGCGCCGCGTAGGGCCGTTTGGGCCGAGCTTCGACTGTGAGGAGCAAAGCAGTGGCCATGAAGGAAGAGAAGGAGCATAGGCCTAAGGAGAAGCGAGTAACTCTGTTGACTCCCCCGGGGGCTACAGGCAGCGGCGGTGGGGCTTCCGGGGACAGCACCAAAGGGGAAGATAAGCAGGATCGGAACAAGGAGAAGAGAGAGGCTCTGAGCAAGGTGCCTGGTCCGCCGTTGGCCCGTGAGAGGGCGGGACGCGTTCGCCACCCATGGAGGATGGTTGGGAATGGGGTTGCCCTCTTCTTCTCCCTGTCGACCCTTCCGTTTCTTCCCCTGTGGGAAAATCTCATCACCCTGTCTTAATCTCTGGACCGAAATGAATGGAGCTCCTCTCGGCCAAGCCCCGGGGAGTGAGGGAAAGGGGATTCCCAGATGGAGAAGGGTTTAGGTCAGAGCTGTGAGATAATGGGAGGGGTGGGGAGCGATAATGAAGAGAATGAGGAATTAAAACATTAATTGGGGGAAATTATTAAATACTGAAGGGGCTATCAAGGGTGGGAGTAGTTTGTGATAGGAGTATTAATGGAGGCGAGTTGAAGGAGTATGGGGGAATTAATTGTCTGGGGCCCAGATCGGGTGCATCCTATTTTGGGAACAATGAGGGAATTTGGGGTATTCCTTAGAGTTTTGAATTCTTTATGCTAAATGAGGAAGGGTTTTGTTTTAGGATGTTGGATGTGATAGGGAAATAATAAATCAAGAGTTCGTGGCACTCACAGAAGACCAGGGTTGGCCTACTAATTTCTTACCACTACATCTATTGAAAAATGGGTGATATAAAATGATGTGGAAACCTAGTAAACTTCAGGGCTTCAACCTGAGATTTTCCTTGCTCCAGACAGTTCTCATTTCTAAGAGTTTTTAAAAACTGTTACTATATTTTATTAATTCTGAACATTAGGAGACTATTTTCTCCTGGGTTTTTATAAATGATCTTGTCTTTCAAAGCACAGCTTTCTTCAGGGATGGTGATTCATTCAGGTATGACTGAAAATTGATTTGTACTAATTTTATTTTACTTATTCATTTCTGAAGGTGGTAATTCGGAGATTACCTCCCACTTTGACCAAGGAGCAGCTTCAGGAACATCTTCAACCTATGCCAGAGCATGATTATTTTGAGTTTTTTTCTAATGATACTAGGTAAAATAAATAAATAAAGGGGGGGGGTAAATGAAAAAGGTTTCTTCCATTCTTTTTCATCCTACTGTTTTCCATTTGATTTTTGAGCCTGTCTCTTTAATATGTACATTCTTACAATTCAGCCAGACATCTGCAAGCGTATTTACATAATTGCTTTCCTCTCTGCAGTCTGTATCCTCATATGTATGCCAGAGCATACATCAACTTTAAAAATCAAGAGGACATTATTTTGTTCAGGGATCGCTTTGATGGTTATGTATTCCTTGACAATAAAGGTGAGTTCTAGTAACTAAAAGAGTTTCTTTGTCATTTGTGTTTAAGACAATGTGTGTATCACAGTGTTTTCTTAATGCCTTGATAGCTTTTCTAAAATCCTGAATGATAAAACGTGCAACATTTAAAGACTTACATATTGATAAACCTATTATAATCTTATACATAGATATGTGTCTTTTCACAGTTCTCTGGTATTTTTATTAACCTGTTGTTTCTATAGTTTGATCAACTGAATGAAATTGCCGGTTTTCTCCTCCTGTGACAATTTTTTTGCCCTGAATTAGAAAATCTGTTGTTTGACCAGTTTCAGCAGTAATACTCATAAGTGACTCTTTAAACGTGTATAGCAAGTTTAAACGTTTCTCATCTTGCTTCAAGGATCAACATTTGTTTACTTAATTCAAATAACTTAAGCCAATAGTTCCATGCTGAAATACTGTTTAACATTCTAAATTGTATGTAATTAAAACATCGAACTTGATGATCTCCCACTTTGTATCCAGGAGTCTAAAGAGAAGAAAAATTTCTGCCTTAACTCTATTTATTTATTTTCTGCGGCTTGCAACATTTAGCCAGAGAATGTCCTCACTGCCATTTGTCACTTTTCTTTGGCTTTGCAATCATAGTGAATGATGTGTCTTTCTGTTGAGTTTTGTTGTTTTCAGTATTACTTCAAAGTTATTGAAAATGAAACCTTTACCAGGGAATATGCCTGTAAAAGTAGGATTGCCACTGTCCAACTTTTATAAATCCCCACAAACTAGCTACTTCTCCACTCCAGCAACTATATTCCGGTAGATAGCAATGGTTTCCTAGTGACTTAGCCTGGAAATCTCTGAGTTGTGTTTAACTCTTTCCTCCTTTTTATCCCTTACATTTAAACAATTGATGAATCTTTTAAATTTCTTAATGTGTCATCTAGTCTTACTAATATTTTCATATTTGATATCACCTAATGCTTAGACAACCACTGTCTCTAAACTTACAGGGTTTTCCTTTTTTTCCATGTCTGTGTAATTCAGTCTAACTGCCATAAAATTAATCTTTTTGGAAATAGTTGTTTAAAATAATAGTTGTGAAAAAGTCCAAACTCGGGGCAGCCGGTTAGCTCAGTTGGTTAGAGCGCAGTGCTCTTAACAACAAGATTGCTGGTTCGATCCCCACATGGGTCACTGTGAGCTGCGCCTTCTACAACTAGATTGAAACAACTACTTGACTTGGAGCTGATGGGTCCTGGAAAAACACACTTAAATAAATAAAGTTTTTTTTTTTTTTAAAAAAGTCCAAACTCCTTAGCCTGGTAGTCAGGACCCTCCATAGTCTGGCCTCACTTCTGTTTTCTTCAGCCTATCTTCCACAGTTTCATTCTGCTTTGGTCTGGTTTATCTATTCCTTTTCAAACATATCAGTTATTAAACTAATCTGATTCTGCATGTACCAGGCTTTCCAAAATTATGTTTCCTCCCTGACTGCTTTGTGATGCCTTCTGGTCAATTCTACTTACTTTATTCTGGCTTATGTCTATATGCCAGTGGTCTCTACACCTTGTGTGACATTATTCTATGGGAGAGAGCTGGTGTATTTTTTTTCCAGTAGTCACTTGTTTGTAACCATCACCACTATGTAAATCCAGAATGTTTTCATCCCCCCATAAAGAATCCTATATCCATTAGCAGTCATCTCCTATTCTCCCCTCTCCCCCAACCCCCGCCCCTGGCAACACTAATCTACTAACTATGGATTTCCCTATTCTGGACATTTCATATAAAGAGAAACATACAATATGTGACCTTTTGTGACTGCCATCTTTTACTTAGCATGTTTTCAAGGTTCATTCATGTTATAGCATGTATCATTACCTCATTCCTTTATTTTTATTTGCATTTTTAAAAATTGTGGTAAAATACACAGAAATAAAATTTACCATCTTAACCATCTTTTTTAATTAAAGTTGATTGGGGTGACAATTGTTAGTAAAATTACATAAATTTCAGGTGTACAATTCTGTATTACATCCTCTATAAATCCCATTGTGTGTTCACCACCCAGAGTCAGTTTTCCTTCCATCACCATATATTTGATCCCCTTTACCCACATCTACCACCCCCCTCCCACCATATCCTTTGGTAACCACTAAACTATTGTCTGTGTCTGAGTTTTTGTTTCACATTTGTTTGTCTTATTCTTTTGCATCTTAACCGTTTTTCTTTTTTTTTTTTTTTTATATATATATTTTTTTTAATTAAATTTATTGCAGTGACAATTGTCAGTAAAATTACATAGATTTCAGGTGTACAATTCTGCACTTAACCGTTTTTAAGTGTACAGTTTGGTTGTATTAAGCACATTCACATTGTTGTGCACCCAATCTTTCATCTTTCAAGACTGAAACTCTATACCAATTAAACAACAACTCCCCATTTCTCCTTCCGTCAGCCCTTAGCAACTATCATTCTATCTCTGTTGACCTAGAAGTTGACCTTTCTAGGCACTGCTCATATAAGTGGAATCATAAAGTATTTGACTTTTTTGTGACTCACTGATTTCACTTAGCATAATGTCCTCAAGGTTTATCCATGTTGTAGCATGAGTCAGAATTTCATTTCTTTTTAAGGCTGAGTAATATTCCATTGTATATACTACATTTATCCATTCGTCTGTCAAGGGACATTTGTGTTGCTTCTACCTACTCATGGCTATTGTGAATAATGCTTCTGTGAATGTGGATGTACAAATAATTGTTGAAGTCTCTGCTTTCACTTCTGTTGAATATATACAAAAGTGCAATTGCTAGGCCATATAGTAATTCTATTTTAAATTTTTGGAGGAACCACCATGCTGTTTACATTCCTACCAGTAATGCACAAGTGTTCTAATTTCTCCAGATCCTCACCAACACATTATTTTGTTTTTCCCCTTTAATAGTAACCATTCTAATGGGTATAAGGTGATAGCTCTGGATTTGTATTTCTCTAATGATTAGTAAAATAATAATGTTTTCATATGCTTGAGCATATGAGCATCTTTTCATATGCTTTTCAGCCATTTGTATATCATCTTTGGAGAAATGTTGATTCAAGTGCATTGAACATTTTTCAATTGGGTTATTTGTGGGTTTTTTCTTGTTGTTGAGTTGTAGGAGTTCTTTAGATGTTCTGTATATTGACCCATTATCAGATGTATGATTTGTAAATATTTTCTCCTATTCCATAGGTTGCCTTTTCACTATATTGATTATGTGCTTAGATGCACAGTTTTTAATTTTGATGTCTAATTTATCTATTTTTACCTTTGTTGCCTGTGCTTTTGGTGTCTTGGTGTATTTTTTAAATAACAGCTTCATTGCAATATAATTCACATACCATAAAATTCACCCTTTAAAAGTGTACAGTTCAGTGTTTTTTAGTGTATTCAGTTATGCAGCAACAGCTACAATCTAACTTTAGAACACGTTTATCACTAAAGAAAAACCCCATACCCGTTAGTTGCCACTCTTCATTCTCCCCACCACTTCCCCCGAGCTCTAGACAACCACTAATCTATCTCTATAGATTTGCTTATTCTAGAGATTTCTGTTGTAGTTTTAAATGAAAACTAGCCGGAAGATTTTCCCCCCACATATCAAAATATCACACTTTAGAAGTGGAATTTAAATGACTATTTTACTTCCCTGCCATATCTTTTCATGATAAGTATGAATTTGGGGCTCCTTTGATAGCATGTTGATAATAATTGTTCCAGTGTGATTGATGCCTGTTGGGAGACCCTTCTCAGATGACTGCCATCAAAGGAGGCCTAGAAAGTGGTGGGTTAACTCTTGTATCCAGTTGACATTTTATTTGTTATAGCAAATGTGATATTTTTTTTCTAAACAGGTCAGGAATATCCTGCTATAGTAGAATTTGCACCTTTTCAAAAAGCTGCGAAAAAGAAGACTAAAAAAAGAGATACCAAAGTTGGGACCATCGATGATGGTACAGTATAGCTCTAGTTATGTAATGCTACTGGGTTTTAAAAAAATGTTACCTTTGTGGGAATTAATTGGACTCCAATCTTTTAAATAAGAGAACATATGGGGTGAAGTTAATAAATATAATTCATTGATGAAAGCTTTGCTTAATTGTTAGAATGGAGGTGGGTTTCCTATAGTTTCCACTCCTTTTGGCTAGTGGAATTTGATTCCTCCACCATAAGCAGTACATTGTTGACTATTGAGTAGTAAATGACCTTAAGTTTGTTAATTAAAAGACAATGGGGAAAAAAATCAGATGTTTCAAAGTACAACTCCTTGAGACCTCTTACCATTTTTATGATTATTTGACTTTTGGTTTCTATTTTTATAAAGAGGAAGATTTATCATTGAAAGCTATGATGGAAACTTTTATTAAGTTACTCAAGTAACTTAATATAAAGGAATTGAAGTGGCCAGTCCTATTTTCTAGGCTTTGACTATGTAGTTAATTGCATACATAGTAATTACACTGAACCAAAATACAGGATCTAGAAAACTGGAATAGTTGCCACTTAAGGTAACCTGGATCTAAATTTTGAACTCTGTAACTTATGTTGGATAAGGGCTTAGACTGATATTTTAGAATCATCTAGTTTGATTTCCATTGTTATTATAATGGGTATTTTATAAAGAACACAGAAAGGCTCAGCACACAGCTGCATATTGATTATATCAAAGATTCAGACCTGGAAGACTAGATCAAGTGACATGCTCCACACTGCATAGAAACTCCAGATACAAGCAATATAATGACTCAGATGTGTTACCCTAGCTGATGTCGGGGGCATCTAGGAAAGAACTCAGTGGCATCACCTCCAGTGCCACTCTAGAACATCCCCCTAACTGATCTTTATGGAAGTACTGATTTTCATACATTGAGTCTACATAAAGTGAGGTACACCCATACAGGAATTGGTTACATGTATATACATAATACATAACTATATACATGTACTTTTAACAGTTGTCCCCCTAAGTGTGACTCTGGATTAGCAGGAGCAGTGATGTCCAAAAGCAAACTTTGTCATCCCTCGAGGTTCTGTTCCAGCGTGGTGTCTCATTTTCCCTGACACCATGTTGCACCAGCTCCCTTCTTGGTATCTCTAATAGCAGTTCTGAGAGTAAGTAACCAATCAAGCCCTAAATAGTCTATCTTGTGGTTTATTTTTATTCCATGAAGTAGAAGATTATCTTCTTTGATAAATGTCCTAGATAATAATTTCCTATTTTGTTTAAAGTTGCTATGCTTTCTGTTTACTTAAACAATTATTTAGATCCAGAATACAGAAAATTTTTGGAAAGTTATGCTGCAGATAATGAGAAAATGACATCTACTCCAGAAACACTGCTAGAGGAAATAGAAGCTAAAAATAGAGAATTAATAGGTAAGTGGGCAAAAGGAATTAAGAGCAACAGCTTTCTCATCAGCAGACCTGTCTGATTCCCACTTCTGTCACTTGCTAGCTATGTAATCATGGGGAAAGCACTAACTTCTCTGAGACTCTGTTTCTTCTACTGTAAAATACAGATGATAATACCTGCATCACAAGATAATGAGCATGCATTGATTAGATGGGGGAAATTCTCTGTGACCTGTTTAGTACCACACAAATGTAACAATTATAAAAGGTTTGAAGACTAGTGTGGCACCTTTAGATGTTGGTAAACATTGGAAGATAAGTTGGTATTTTCTAGTAATAAAAAGCTAGTTTTCCTGAAAAAAAAAAAAAAGACCTGAAATATCAAAAAATGAATTCAGTCACTGCAAAACTTAAAACCTCTTGAGAAATTCTAGCTTGGATGTTGGTTCTACTAATAGGCTGTCATTACTGTATCATCTCTAAACATAAGAATAGTCTCTGACTCAGGATATTTACTCCTAGGAATTTATCCAAAGGAAGTGTATTTTCAAAAGCTAGCTACGAGGCTAGATAGCATTCTTCAGAATATTGAAAAATGAATTAAATATCCTTCTAAAACTTGCTTTTTATTAATGGATGCATAGTATAAGCCCATCTCTGATAATTTCATGAGAAGAAACTCCCAAAAGTGAAATTATGGGGTCAAAAGGATTAGATATTTTTAACCCCTTCCCCCAATTTCTTCCCAGTTTGACAAATTGATACTCCCATCTGTAAAAGAGAATGTCCTTTGCACTTAATTCTCACCAACACTATGAAGTACGCTTTTTAAAAGTTTTATATTTTGTATTTCTTCACAGTTTAAAAGATATTTTAAATTTTCAGAATTGGAATACTGTAAAACTTCTTTCCAATAATGTAGTTGTGAACTTTCTGTTTAAGGGGTATATAGTTTTTCCAACCTTGGGTGGTTGGCAGGGAATGTCAGAAAATAGAATCCTTTCTAGGGGTTGATAAGTATTATTAATAATCTGTTTACATTTATGTAGCTAAAAAGACAACCCCACTGTTGAGCTTCCTGAAAAACAAGCAGGTAAACCTTTTGTTTACTTAGTTCTCTCAATACTTTTATTTCATTGGTTCACATTCTGTGAACATTTTAAGAGCATTGGGATCCTGTAAGAGAAATAGCTGCTTTTTCTTACCATTATTCTTTAAAGATTTGGCTCATTGGCGCTCTCCTCTGTGGTTGCTGGACCAAAGAATCACTCTGCAAACCCGGAGAGTGCTTAACTTGTTCCAGAGACACTCTCTTGATTTTCTGAAAGCTTCTGGAAATACAGCAAGACACCAGTGGGAGACTCTGATACTAGCAGGCCTTGGTCTTTATTCTCTCTCATATTATGAATGGGGTGGAGAGGGGCTTAAGGAGGTAGAATGCCACTTTGTAGAAAGTAGGAAGGAAAGACGATCCAGTTTAGTGGGTGCCCACCATGCCTTTGGGATTGACTTAAGTTTGTGGTGATGATTATTTTGTTTGAAGGTTTATGTTGATGTTTCTTTCTAGAGAATGAGAGAAGAAAAAAGAGAAGAAAGAAGGAGGCGAGAAATAGAAAGAAAAAGACAAAGAGAAGAAGAAAGGAGGAAATGGAAAGAAGAAGAGAAACGAAAAAGGAAAGATATAGAGAAGCTAAAGAAGATAGACAGAGTTCCAGAAAGGGACAAATTAAAGGATGAACCAAAGATTAAGGTAGGAAAATAAACTGACTGCATGTTGCTGAAAATTGCATGAATCTACTTCTTTAAATATGTGTGCATCTTGTGTGGTGTAAATACAGTTTTTCAGTTTTTGTCCCTTTTTTGGCGGGGGGTGAACCAATAGAAATCTTTCCCATAATGCTATTATTTTTGTAAGGTAATTTAAAAGGACTAAGTTTACATATATCTTCAGTGCAGATTTTTTATTTTTGTCACTGAAAATGTTCAAATTTTGGATGATTATTCTTTCAGTTCTTCATAAATAGGGGCTTAGGACTGGCTGGCATGAATTACGGTTTTTATTCAGCTTTTCCTGCATATTTGATACATTAAGTTGCCTCATCTGTTTGTTTTCCACTGTCTTCAGGTACACAGGTTTCTGTTACAAGCTGTGAATCAGAAAAATGTAAGGACCAAATACATGATACAGAGCACCTAGTATCATGTCACACAGGTCATAGTTAATAAGTCCTGTTGGTGGTGGTGGTAGTGTTTCCTGTAGAAAATCCCTTCAGACTGACTTGAGTCTTCTTAAAAGCTAGCCATTTTAAATTCCTACTTTAAAAGAAATCCCAGATGACTTCCTGGTGCTCTGCTGCATACCCAGAAGCTTCAACAATATACAGCTAAGGACAACCATGCTGTATGGTTTCTCTTCTTTTTTTGTCTGCCTCTCATAACTGTTCTCCTTATGCGAGTACTAGAGATAATATCCTGCATTATGTGCTTTCCCCCCCTCACATGATTCCCATGTTATTTTCTTGCATCTACCTGGGAATCTGTGAGCAGCAGATTCTGAATAATGCATCACATATAGGAAAAGGAAAACCCATATAAAGATCCCAGCCTTGCTGCTTCCCTTCTGAGGGCATGGCTTGGGCAGCCCTTGCTCCAGAGAACTTCCTGGGGAACTTCGGAGAAAAATCTCACAGAGATGGTGGCAGGGTCTCCTTTGACCTCAAAATTCAGCAGTTTGTGGTTCCCCTAGGCTGTCCAGAGATCATTATTGGTGATAAGGGGCTTGGCCACAGGGTGGGGGAAGTTCCCATATTAATCCTTCTAGCAATCTGTCTTCCATGCCACAAGTGACTTGACTTGCTATTCCTAACAGCAAGGCAGAAGGTAGAGCCAACCATGCTAGAGATATTCATTAATGTTCTTATTAGAGTAATGAACATCTTGGCTTCTAATAAAGATGATCATTAGAGACATAAGAACACTTCGAATGAAACCTGCACATGGTATCCTCACTTTACACTGGTCCCTTCCTAGTGTCCAGTTTGGAATCACCATTTGCAGTGGCTGTCTGCTGAAATCTTCATGCTTAAATCTTTTGGTGGTTGGCCTTTTGCTTGGTGACTTACATGATGCCTTCACCCTGAGACGAACCTTTGTATGATGGCTTCACTCTGAGATTTGAAATTCTTCTGTTTTGCCAAAGAATCTCTGAATATCCAACACTTGGGGGTGTTCTAGAGAGATTTGTAGCAGTGGTGTGAAAAACAAACTGTTTTTTGTTAGAAATTTGAACTTTATAAAGCACTTTTATTTTAGAATTGCATTCTGTCATATATATGACATGGAGCAGAGTTCCTACTCAGTAGAGAAGGAACTTCACTGTTCTGACATGAAGTATTTGGATTTTTAAATCAAATGCCAAATAATTCTTGCTATTCATTTCTAATGATAATAGGATTTTACCATCATAAGTATGTTACTCTCAGGCTCAAGGCAAAATTATTCTCGCAATAGATCACTCCTTTGGTGACTGAGGTATTTGTCATTCCAAGTACTACATAAAAACACTCTAACAGTAATGATCTACCTAGCATTTTAAATTTGTGGCAAGTTATATTGACATGCTGATATGCTACAGAAGGCATACTTGGAAGTGTGCATTGGTTCACTTAAAGGTTGACTCATTTAAAGCCAAAGGAGTCTTGATCCTATTGCCACAGTGATTGAACCACTTCATTTGAGTGCATAACACTTTCACATTAATAGCAACCTTTTAGTAAATTACTGCTCTCGTGCACTAGTTGTTCACCCAAAAGTTTGAATACCTTCCTCTGAAGCCTTCTACAGTCAAAATTAAAAATATTTAGTATATTGTTCCTTTGATAGACTCAGAAGACAGTGTCCCACCCTTTAAAATAAAAATAAATTTGTTCTCCTTAAAGCTGCTCAAGAAGCCAGAAAAAGGAGACGAAAAAGAATTGGACAAAAGAGAAAAAGCCAAGAAATTGGACAAAGAGAATCTGAATGATGAAAGAGCCAGTGGGCAAAGTTGTACATTGCCCAAACGTTCTGATGGCGAACTTAAAGATGAAAAGCCTAAGAGGTTGGTAGGCAAGGGCTCTTTGTTACATTTGTTTTCAAGGTGTTTCTTCTAGGTGCTAGTTATACTGCTATGTCTTGGACTTATACCTGAATTAAGATAAGTTGTTTTACCAGGGGCAGGGGAATGAGGAGAAGGAGCTTCAGATATTCTAGTATTTTAATCTGTGTGGATGAATTTTGTTTTTTGTTACTGTTTTTCAAAACGCTAGTATTTTTTTACTTTGCTCCAAAAGTGTAGCCTCATTGCAGTGGCCAAGTCAGAATCAAAGTGTTCCTGCATTTGTGATTAAAAGATCTTTGAGGCTACATTCTCAGATTTGTTTTTCATGCAGACCTGAAGATGAGAGTGGCAGAGACTACAGGGAGAGGGAACGGGATTATGAACGAGATCAAGAGCGCATACTTCGGGAAAGAGAGAGACTGAAGCGGCAAGAAGAAGAGCGCCGGAGGCAGAAGGACCGCTATGAGAAAGAGAAGTCTTTTAAAAGAAAGGAAGAAGAAATGAAAAAAGAGAAAGAAGCACTTCGGGATAAAGGAAAGAAGACTGAAAGTACGGAATCAGTAGGAAGCTCAGAAAAAGCTGAAAAGAAAGAGGAAGTGGTTAAGAGAGATCGCATAAGAAACAAGGTGTGGCATTTCTTTACACTTGTTTATTTTCATGAGGATTTTATTTTCTTTTCCTGCAAGTGTAAAGGAAAGGACTCATTGTTTATTATAGAATTTTTCGAGGAAATTTTATTACAGAAAATTTTATTATAGGAACTTTATCTGCAACTTTTTTTCAGTCTTGGTTGGATCCTTTTATTAACTAATAAAAATGTCAAACACACAAAAGTAGAGAACAGAATAATACAATGTACCCATCACTCAGCTTCAACAATTATCAACTCGTGGCCAGCCTTCTTTCTGTTCTACCCCATCCCTACCCCTACTGGGTTATTTTCAGGCAAATCCTGGATGTATAATTTCTTCTTTAAATATGTCAATATTAGAGATCAAGGCTCTTTTTCTTAACATATATGACCCTAATAGTATTTTCACACCAAAAAAAAAATAACAATAATTCCTTAACATCGTACCTACTCTGTTCAAATTTTCCCAATTGTCTCATCTATATCTTTTTTATTGGCTGTAAACAAGGTCCACAAATTGTATTTGCTTGAAATGTTTCCTTAAATCTCTTCTAATATAGACAATTTCCCCTCCTTTTCTTGTCCTACATTTATTTGTTGCAGAAACCAATTTGTTCTATAGAGCTTCTAACATTCCAGATTGGCTAATTACATCCCTGTGGTATCATTTAACATGTTCCTCTATCTTCTATGTTTCCTTGAAAACTGATAGTTACATCTAGGGAAGGGGTCAGCAGATTATTTCTATAAAGGGCCAGATGGTAAACATTTTAGGCTTCATGCGCCATGTGGTCTCTGTCACAACCACTAAACCCTGTAGGAAGGCAGGCATAGACTATGTAAAAGAATGAGCGTGGCTGTGTGCCAATAAAATTTTATTCAGAGGCAGTTGCTCTTCTCCTGGCCTGCCCGCTCCCACCATTTTGGGAGCGTACTATCCTCTTTTAATAAATTCACCACTTGCTTGGCTTAAAAAAAAATTAATCACAAAAATAGACAGCCCCTCACCTAGAGGCCTGAATATATTCAGGCTCAATTTTTGGCAAGAGCACTTCATAGGTGGTGGTGTGCACTTCCTGTGTATCATATCAGGAAGCATATAATGTCCGGGTGTCCTCTGAGTGTGATGTTATGATTGATCAATAGCAGTTATATTGTGGTTATATAATAGGATGTCCTAGTTCTTAGGATATACAAGTTGAAATACTTAGGGATGAAGGGTCATGATGTGTGCAACTTACTGTCAGTGGTTCTGTAAAAATAATGTGTACATAAAGGTGTGTACATTCACACACATGCTAGAGACAGCAAAAGCACATGTGACATGTTAAAATTGTTAATCTAGAAGAAAGGTACTAGGTATTCATTAAGTGTTGCAACATTTCTATAGATTTAAAATTTTTTAAGATAAAAAGTTTAAAAAACAACTGATTAATCGTTTCAGGTACTATAAGCCTGATTCATCTGTTATAAAAATTTTTATCAGCCTTTCTCCTAACAATTTTGTTTAGATTAGTTATTTCATGGGGAGGTGGAAAATGGTGATATACGAATTCTGCCTTTCCTGTAGTATTTATTATCTGATGTCCTTCTATAAAGAGGAATTTCCCTCAATAGTTGTTTGGTTAGCCTGAAGTTCAGTTTATACAGGAAAGACAAGATAAACACTTGATCCTCTTCCTTTATTTACCAGTATTCAGAGTAATGGGTTTGTGTCCCAGCAAATTCTAGGGGTTATCATTGAGTTTTTTTGTTTAGTCTTTAAAAACTCGTGGATTTAGAAATGCTTGGTGTATTCCAACTTATTATCAGTTATTGTCTTTGTTGATGTTTAAATTGTCCCATCTTTGCACAACGGGAGCCCTATCATCCACTTCTTTAAATACTATGCAGCAGTCTCATCTGTTTCAACATTTCATTTGGTGAATTTGCTAGAATTATTCAATTGAGAATAATGCTTTAAGGCTAACTTTCATACATCAGGGAGAAAGAGTAAGGAAGGCTTATGTAACTTTTTTGTGAATTCTGAAAAAGGCCTATACATTTAAGTTTTAAAGGGTCATATTGTCATTAAACCAAACACATTACCTGATCTGAGAGCTACATGATGACTTTATTGAAGCTTATTTAGGAGTCTGACATCTAAAGTGCCACCTAGATAGACAGTCTCAAGCTGGGGTTACATTACCATACCAGAATTAAGAAACAGTCATGTTTGTGGCAAGTTACATGGGTCTGAGCTCATAAGTCCAGGGAGGTCTCCATTTAACACGTTGCGTACGGATCACGAGAATCTTCACGAGGGATTTAAACCCCGCCGTACGCAACGTGTTAAGACTGCACTCTTTATTACTGTTGTTACTCCTATTATTTTCTTATATGCTGGTGCATTTCCAAGTCAATTTACTGATGGGGAGGAGAGATAGGCAATGGCTATGGTTTCTAAGTAAAAAGAAAATCAAGCTGATTCAGTTCATCTTGAGATGGTTAAGAAAATTAGGCAGTAGAGTTATCAAAAATTTACCTTAGTCATATAAAATAATACTTATGAAATGGTTGCTTTTCTTTGGAGATAGGGAAAAGGAAGCAGGCAGTTAGAGGCAAATTATCCATAAACACTTACACTGTCGTGTACCGTGCCCTCATATTTTTGGTCTTGTATGAGTTGTTTTTGGTGTATATCAGTACATAACTTATGACTCTGAAAATCCCCCATAAACTCTTAGTAGCAATGTCGCAACACTAACATTTCATTTATTTTAGGATCGCCCAGCAATGCAGCTTTACCAACCAGGAGCTCGAAGCCGAAATCGACTGTGTCCCCCTGATGACAGCACCAAGTCTGGAGATGCAGCAATAGAAAAAAAGCAGGAAAGTGGTATTAGCCATAGAAAAGAAGGAGGAGAGGAGTGATAAGTCCAAATGACCGGAGGTGTCCTCCTGACTGTCTAGGCAGCCAAAGAGCATGTATTAAGCAATCCAGAAGTGCCTCAGGGCAAAGGAATAGAGAGAGAAAGGGGGTCGCTGTGCTGGTGGGGTACACTGCAGAGGAGTATGTTTTGCGCCAAAGCAGGAACCTGATTGCAGGTTCAGATTGGAAGAACAATTTCATTTTTTATGCAGTTCCTACAAATTAACTTTAAATTGTCAGACAAAGATGAGGGAGAGGACATGCATTGCAATTTGCAGGTGGGAAATGTCAGTGAAGACTTAATTAGGTATGACAAGAGAAGAAAATAAGAGAGCTGGCTCTAAAATCAAAAGGTTTTGTTAATCCTGGATTGAATTTTCTTAATTTGAGTGGAGCAGAGTCACTCTGAAGTCTTGTTCAGATCTAGTTATATTCACTGTTGGTGACAACTGTTGGCTTTGTGTAACGTAGAAGCAACACGCATGAACTTGTAGTACAAGTACAGTAAAGGGTATGACAAATGTTTGCTTATGCAAGATTTAAATAATCGTGTCATGTCTATATCCTGTGTCCTAAAATTTTAGGATTAGGTTTAGATTTTTGTTTGCTTATGTGAGCTCAGCATAAAGAATATTTTTAAACATCTCCTTTTGCCTTTAGCAATTTTCATATTAATAAGTAAAATTTAACCCTTGTTTGGTTCTTGACAATCTAGTATTTATTTTATCTTAGGTCTCATGATCTGAATGCATGCCCTGTCCAGGAAGGAAACTGCACCAATATTTGTTCCTGTTTTAACAGCAACTTTCAGTTTTAGCTTGTCTTGCATTGGTGTCAATAAATATCAACATCACTCAAGTATGAAGCTAAGTGTGTTTATTAACTTTACTAAATAGCTATTAGTTTTGAGAAGTTAAATTTGATACTGAATTAACCTCTTGGGAATTCTTAAAGGGGACGAATGATATTCGTTTCTGCCTTCACTAGTGTTCTGCCTTTATTTTGCCAACCAAGAAGATCAAATTATGGTTCCCTACTCTTGTTCCCCAAGAACAAAAATGTTTGTACATCCTTGAGCCGCTGCTTAATTTTCATCCTGCCAGCTCCTCTTAACGTGGTGTCAGTTTGCCTTTATATAATAAGTCACTGCTTTATGTTTTCCTCAGCTCTTAGAAGCCAGTATCCCAAGAGGCAGGTAAAGAGGAAGAGCCATCAAAGATGATGGAGAATGGTCCTCAATCAGTGGAGAGAGTACTAAAAGAAGGGAAGGGGAAATTTTAAGGAGGAAAATAGCTGGCAGTGTCCCATGCCACAGAGAGGTTAAGGAAGTTAAGAAATGTGAAGTGTCCGTTGCATTTGGCAGTATTGAGGTCATTAGTGAAATGCGGCCTCTCTTGGCAGCAGAGGTTAGAGGAGCTGGTCTTAGAAGAAGCGATGTTCTGAAACCATCATTCATGAGTTGGCATCACTTGCCTCCTTACCCAGCCTGGGGCCTGTTGCTAGCCCTCTTAAGGCTGTTTTCATATCAGCACCTCCCTCTTTTGTTCTGCTTGCCTTGCCTGTCCAACTCAGTAAACCACTTTCTCACCCCCCTTAAATTTATTCTACTCATTTATGTATTAATTTAGCAAACATTTACTAATCACTGAGTGTGTCAGGCCCTGGGGGTCAAGGACTCAAACAAGTCCTTATTCTTGAGGAACCATGATCCAGTGGTGGCACAAGACACCCAGAACACAATGCACCATGTGAGAACGGCAGTGGTAGCATGGCCTCATGTGGGAGTCTCCTGCCCCTAAGCTACCAAGCTAGTTTAGAAAATCCCTAAACTAGATCAACTGGTGAGACTTCAGGAAGGCCCTCCTTCCCACTAAGCAATTTTTAAAATCCATCTTGATTTCCTTTTCCACAGTGTCAGCTGTCTTTCTCTGGTTTACTTGCTTGCTCTTTTTTTGTGTCGGGGGTGGGGGGTGAGGAGCACTTCCTCATAACTCATAATTTCATGTTCTTAATTTTAAAAAACTATGCTTGTAAACAATAGAAAAGTAGAATTCATTCTGTTTGCCTACTTTTCTTCAGATACAGGTTTGATTTCTCTGGGAATAAAGACAAGATGGAGACATATCAGACCTGGATACCTGAACATGCATTTAACACCTCCTATGTGTTGGCACTAAGACATAGTGAACAGGGTCCCTGCCCCCATGATTCTTAACAGCCATGGGGAGTTTGCTGCTCTAGTGGAAAGAAGTGATGCTAAAGGAAGTAGGAATAATTCAAGGGGTGAGGGCAGTGGGAATAGGTATCTCCAGAGCAGTGAAAAAAGAATGATTGTGCATTCATGAGGCTTTCATACCTTTAAAATCAGGAGCACACCCTCTTGCCCCAGCAGGCAAACACAAGGTAGTCATGAGGCAGTGAATTAACTCAGATTATAAATGAAGATTAACTTTACATGGTAGTCACAGATGTTATCTTTAATTCCATAGGGAAAAAGAGGAATTTTGTAGCCTTTTGTTGGTATGTAGAAACTGTATATGTTTTTGTGGGGGCTGCCCAGAATTTACTGTTTCCAGGGCTGTCCTCTACAGCACAAAAGTTTATTATGACCATTTATATTATTAAAGAAAGCAAGATAGCAAAAATAGGCTCACACTTGGTGATTCTTAGAAAGTATATATTGACAGGTACATACATAGGATTAACCATCCTTAGAAACCTCACAGAGCTCATTTATTCATTCACAAATATTTATTAAGCTCCTACTACAAAGGAAAAAGTGTGTGAAAAGGTCCTGGAATTAGGAGTGTGCCTAGCCTGTTCAGGAGTTGCAGAGGCCATTATGGCTAAAGTAGAGTGAGCAAGGGGGAGAGTAGTCGAAAGGGATGGAATAAAGTCAGAGAGCTAATGGGCAAGAATTAGGGTTTTCAGGCAGGAATTCCTGCCCGTTCTCAGGATGTTTTTTCCCTTTCCCGTTCCTGAATCCCAAGAAAAGTTGGCCGGGAAATCGGGAAAGTTGGCTCCTTGAACCCAGTAATACCCACAATGGGAAATAAACGTACTACTCACAATGTATCTCTTAGACATTTTTCCTATTTATTGCTAGGGTTTCTGGGCGGGAATTCCTGCCCGTTCTCGGGAATTTTTTTTGCTTTTCCATTCCCAAATCCTGAGAAAAGTGGGTCAGAAAATCGGCTCCTTGAACCCAGGTGGTTGGTAGTATCGGCCGTCACTTTGTTGAAACGATTCATTATGGAGAACAGAAAACAGTTTATATCTCAGGATTCCGGAATGGGAAAGTGAAAAAAATTCCTGAGAATGGGCAGGAATTCCCGCCTGGAAACCCTAGGCTAGATCCTCTAAGTCATAGTTAGGACTTGGACTTTTATTCCAAATGAATACAGGAACAACTGCAAAGTTTTGAGCAAAGGTGTGATATAATCTGATTTAATATTTTGAAATAAAAGGATCACTCTGGCTGCTGTATTGAAAACAGACCAAAGCAGGGAAAGGATAGAGATGGTGAGAAGTTAAGCTATTGCAGTAATGTAGTAGAGAACTGATGGTGGCTAGTGTTGCCACACAGCAGCCTACTCGTCTGTCTCCTTGTACCTGCCCCCAAAGAAAGGAGAGTCTGTGAGACGGATCCTTTCAGGGACTTTGCTTCACCTTTGTGTTTGCACCTCATGTCTCCCTTTGCCCCCAAAAGATGGCTGGTCAGTCAATGATGAGTAAGATTCCCCACGGGGGGGGGGGGCAACTCAAGCCAGGTGCAGTCAAGTGGGGACCAACAGGAGAACCCACGAGGTTCATAGAGGTGGGCACAGCCCCCCACCTTCCCCAGTCTAAGGAGAGCCTCAGCCTCTGTGGCTGCATTCCTTCCCACAACCTGCAAGGGAAGAGATTCAATGATGTGCTCTCCATCTATTCGTATGCATATAGGTTTTGTCCCTTGGGGAAGTACACACATCCTGAGACTTACAGTTCTGCTGCCTGCAGGCAAGGGTGATTGGCTTGAATGAGTTTCCTATTATAGTGTGTGGAATTCACAGATCTTGAGATTGACAAGCTTTATCTCCTTTACTTCCCCACCTAACTAATAAAAGCTAAAGGTAGGCCCTACGATTAGGCCCTCCAGTCCTTGAGGCTGCATGACCCTTGGCCCCACTTCACTCTGTCATGGCTACTGTCTTTTCTTAACCCTCTGCTGCCCTCCTCGTTCCCCACAACCCTCGTCTCGCGGGACGTGACAGGCTAGGACCAGGGTGGTAGCACTGGAGGTGGTCAGACGTGATCAAATTCTGATGTTTTGTAGGTAGAGCCAACAGAATTTGCTGACTGACCAGATGTGGGGTGTGAGAGAGAAAAATCAAAGATTGCTTAATCAATCAACTGGAAGAATGGCTTTATTAAGATGGGAAAAACTGCATGAGAAATGTAGGGGTGTGAAGTGTTTGGAGGGGGATATGAACAGAGGTCTGGGGCACTCAAGCATTTTGACATGAAATAAAAAAGAACCAGAAAACGATTCTGAAGGAGCAGTCAGAAAGATAGGAAGAAATCCAGGCAAGTGTATATCCTGCAAGCCAAGTCAAAGAAGTAGTCCAAGAAGAAGTCAACCAAGACAAATGTTGAGAAGTCAAATCAGATCAGATCAGAGAAATTAATTTAGGATTTAGCAACATAGTTCACTGGTGATCTTAAGAACAGTTTCAGTTTGAGTGCTAAGTGGAAACCTGATTGGAATGGGTTCCTTAGAGGATAGGTACCCACTAAGATGGCTATAATTTTGTTTTAATGGAAAATAAGCATTAGCAAGGATGTGGAAAAACTGGAACCTTCATACACTGCTGGAGGGAATGTAAAATGGTGCGGCCACTGTGGAAAATAGTCTGGCAGTTATGCAAAACCTTAAACATAGTTACCATATGACTCAGCAATTCCACTCCTAGGTATGTACCCCAAAATAATTGAAAACAGGTACTCAAGCAGATAATTGCACACTAGTGATTACAGCATTCTTCGCTACTGCCAAAAAAGTGGAAGCAACCCTAGTGACCATCAACTGAAAAATGGATAAACAAAATGACGCGTCCATACACTGGAATATTATTAAGTGGTGAAAAGGAATGAAGTACTGGCACATGCTGGACCATGAGGGAACCCTGAAAACATGCTATGTGAAAGAAGCCAGACACAAACCACACAATGTATGATTCCATTTATATGAAATATCCAGAATACACAAATCCACAGAAACAGAAATATTTGTCGCCTAATGCTGGGGAGAAGGGGAGAAGGGGAATGGAGAGTAACTGCTAATGGGTACAGGTTTCTTTTTGGGGTAATGGAAGTGTTGTGGAATTAGATAGCAGTGATGGCTACACAGCCTTGTGAACATACTAAAAATGACTGAATTGTACACTTTAAAATGGTGACTTTTATGGTATATGAATTATATCTAAAAAAAAAAAAGAATGGGAGGAGAGAAATTGGAGACAGTAAATATACACCAATCTGTCAGAGTTTTGTAGTAAAGGGAAGGGGGGATAGGAGCAGTAGTTAGAAAGGGAGCTGGGGTAAAGAGCAGGTTTTTAAGATGGGAGAGATGGCCAACTATTTATTTGTATGTTGATGGGAACAATCCAGTGAAAAGCAGGGACAGGAAAGGAAAGCTTGCCAGAGCAAGGTTCCTGAATAGATGACAAGGGTTAGATCGAGGACACAGCAATCAAAAGGTTAGCTGTAGCACAAACACTTCATCTGGAGGGACAGGAAGAAGGCAGAGGATTTGAGTGCAGGTGGTGGTAGGTGAGTAATGGAAGTTCTCCTGTGATTACTTAAATTTTTTCAGTGACTAGGCACCAAGGTCATCAACTGAGTGAGAACAGAGGAGGAAGGGTTGCAGGTGTGAGGAGAGAGAAGAGGTTTGAAACAGTCATCTAAGCCAAGGGTCGGCAAACTGGTGCAAACCCAGCCATTGCCTATTTATGTACAGACTGCAAGCTGAAGATAGTTTCTGTTGTTTTTTTTAATGGTTGAAAAAAATCAAAAGAAGAATAATATTTTGTGACACATGAAAATTCTACAAAATTCAAAATTTTAGTATCAGTAACTAAAATTTTCTTGGAACCCAGTCACACCCATTCATTGATGCATTGTTTAGCTGCAATGGCAGCTGGGCAGTTGCAACAGACGCTATATGTCACCTACAAAGTCTAAAATATTTACTATCAAGAAAAGTTTTCTGGCCCCTGGTCTAGGCCCTTGCTACTCAAAGTGTGGATCCATGCTCCAGCAGCAGGCACATCACCTGGGAAGTTGTCAAAAATGCAGAATCACAATCTGTATTCTAACAAGATCCCCAGGTGAGTCATGTGCACATTAAAGCTCAAGAAGCACTACTCTAGGAGACTGGGAGAGTGGCTGGACTAAAGAAACATAGGGTTTTGAGGCAGCATCAAGGGCCTTCTTGAAATCAGTGGTCATGAACCTGAGCTGAGGCCAGTCGGTTTCCTCCAGCCTCACTCAGCTGCCAGAAGGGCAGGGTTGGTGGATAGGTGGAGAATTGGATTTACCAGAGTTATGGTTTCACCAAGCTAGTACAAGAAAGGACAATATGTATATGAGTGAGTGGTTGATATAATTTATTTAAGTAAGGAGGGAAGAAGAGACATGGAGGGGCGGTGGAGAGAAGAGGTGATGGGTGTAATGGATTGATGCTCCTGGTGAGGTAGAAAAGTCGTTAGTGTTGGGATATTAGAGGAAGTGAGCAGCAAGGAAGCAGAGAGTGGGATAATGCCAAGGTTGAAGTTATGACAAGTGTGGTGAAGGATAAGATCACTGGAGGAGAGGAGGCCAAGGGGCTGGAAGTATCTGCATGGCTATGGAAGTCACCAAGAATTGTGGCAGGAGTAATGTTTGAGAGAGTGACAGTAAGCCAGGAGCTAAATCTGCAAGGAGTGAGACGAAGAGACTCGGGGACTGGTAGGCAACTATAACGAGGAAGCATCATGGTGTTGGGACTGTAGCAACAGCCCCCATGGGTCTCCTTGTTTCAACACTTCCCTCTACCCCATCTGCTCTCCCAAAGGATAGCTGCCCAAAGGATTTTTCTAAAATACTTATATAATTGCCACTTACCCTTCAAAAGCTTTCGATGGTTTCCATTTGCCTTCAGCAGTCATTTTGAAATTATACTCTGAGGAACTTTCTTAGCAGGGCAGAAGTACTTCAGGGGTTTCTCAGACAAGAAGTGTCCAGGCCAAACAGTGAAGATGTAACCTGCCCTGTTTTTCTATTTTGTCTATTTGATGTATTATAGTTCGTTCATTCACTCATCAAACATTTATTGAGCACCTACTATGTGTGAGGCACTATTCTAGGCTCAGGGAATATAGTAGTGAACAAACACACAATTCTAGGCCCTCATGGAATTTACATTGTAGGGAGGGCGTCAGACAATGAAGAAATGAAATATATGTTATGTCAGAGAAGTTCTATGGAGAAAAATAAAGGAGCGGGGTAGGGAATGCTAAATGGTGGACTGAGATGGCAATTTTAGATAGATAAGGTAGTTAGGGAAAGCCTCACCGACAAGGTGACATGTGAATAAAGACCTAAAAAGACTAATGGGGGCAGTTTCCAGGTAGAGGGAGCTGCAGTGCAAAGGCCCTGTGATGAGAACAAAACTGGCCAGTGTGACCAAAGCAGAGTGAATTTAAGGTGAGAGTAGTTGGAGACGAGGTCAGAGGTGGGGGTGGAACGGACTGATAGTGTTTGCCCCTTGCAGGCCATTGTAGGGACTTGGATTTTTACCCAGAGTGAGATAATGATTGAGCAGATGAGTGACACAATCAGCCTGGTTTTCACAGGATCACTCTGGCTGCTGTGTTCAGAAAAGATTGTGGGGGGAGAGTCAGAAGAAGGGAGAAGAGTCTGGAGGCTTTGTAATAATCAAAGAGAGATGGTGGAATCTTAAGCTGGGGTGGGGGCAGTAAGGAGCATTTGGATTCTAGGTATATTTTGAAGAGAGAGCCAACAGGATTTGTTATCAGATTGGAATAGGACTGTAAAAGAAAGAGAAGAGACAAGGGTGGGTTTCTATGTAAAATGGCTTTAAAACAAAGAATTATTCTGCTAACGAAGTTGCAACTAGTTGGCCTCCAGATTAAAGCTCAGACTCCCGGGCCTACTCTGGGTGGCCCTGGATACTTGCTCTCCACCTCTCCACTTTTGCAAATAGTTCCCTCTTCCTGGAAAGCCACCCCTTGCTTCCCCTTCTCTGCCCCCTCCTATTCCTCTGTGAGGATTTCCTTCAAGCAGCCCTTTCTCTGAACACCTACCCTCCCTACTGCCCAGGCTGGGGGAGGGGTTACTCTGCTCTCCCAGCTTTCCCTACATCCCTCTCAGCACATGGGCCACACTCTGCTGCAAGTGACAGTACAGGCTACCCCTCTATTGCACATAGTAAGGGCATTCACCTTCTCGAGTGAATGCATGTATCTATCCTAAATCCTTTCCTCTTTCTCCAGATGCTTTTATTCTCTGCAGAAGGCTGCTGAGCCTCCCAATTTCCTGTGCTCTAAGCCATTTGCTGTGCGCCATTTTGGTTTTCCTTCTCTCCACCTCACAAGTTCTCATATATAACATACTACTTTTGCTGTAGGAAGGTGGTGGGGTGGGTGTTAATCTAACAAACATATAAATATTTGAAATGAAATGAAAATAAAAAGATTCAGATATTTTCCAAAAGAAATAATGGAAAGAGAAATCAGCAACTAATAAAAATTACATATGGGGAAAAGTAGCCTATAGAGAGGAAGTAAAGGGGAGAGACTGGGATAGCAGCTAGATCTCTGGTTTTGTCTGTAGACCCATATGAATGTGTTTTTAACTTTATATTGAAATACAACATCCATACAGAAAAGTGCACAAACCTGAAGTGTACAATTCGATGAATTTTCACAAAGGGAGCACACCCATAGATTCAGCACCCAGACCAAGAAACAGAATATGACCAGTGCCCTCTCCCCACAAGGAGAACCACTATCTTGACTTCTAATGGCACAGATTCTTTTTCCCTGGTTTTGGTCTTCACATAAATAGAATTATACAGTTCGCATGCTTTTGTATCTGGCTTCCTTTGTTGTGAATGTTTGTGATATCCATCTATGCCACTGTAGTTAGTTGTAATCTGTTCATTTTCATTGCTGTATAGGAGTGGTTTGCAAACATTTTAGTCTTAGGACCCCTTTACACTTCAAAATTATTGAGGACCTCAAAGGGCCTTTGTGTGGATTACATCTATCGATATTTATGGTATTAGAAATTGAAACTGAGAAATATTTGAAACCCAATAACACACAAGCACACATTCTATTGTCTGTCAGAGCAATGAAGTCATTACAAGTCATGTAGCCTCTTAAAAACTCCACAGTACACTCATAAGATTAGAGTAAAAGAAACAAATGACTTATTTATATTATTATAAAAGTATCTTTGACCTTGCAGACCCTCTGAAAGGGTCTTGAGAACCAGCCAGAGCCCTGGATCACACTTTGAGAAATGCTGCTGTGTAGTAGCCTTTGGTTAAATATACCACAATTTATCCATTCATCTGGTGATATACTAGGACAGTCTCCAGTTTGGGGATATTAGAAACAATCCTGTTATGAGCAATTTAGTACGTACCTTTTGATGCACATTTGTTCACCTTTCTGTTGGAGAAACACCTAGGAAAGGAAATGCGGGGTCATATAGGATGTAAATGGAACCATGTAAAATATTTACATAATTTAACAACAAAATTAAATTTACAAAAAAATTATCTCTTCATCCATCCTTCTCCTTCCCATCCCAGTGTGGGAAATGACCAGTTTCCTTTTTAAGGCAAACTCCTCTCCTGATGCCCTTCAGCTGGCCCTCCCCTCCATGTCCTCCGAGACCCCCACACTATCCGTAATACCTGGGTTTTCTTGCATCTTTATTCTTGCTCCTTCCTTACCACCTACTCTTTCCCCTTCTTGCCACCTTCCATCTATACTGCCCAACGTTTGCAGGCACCAAAAAACTTACATCAAATCCTGGAGCCTCTTCACAGCCCTTGTCCTTTCTGACCACTGTGAATCCAGCTCTGTTGAAGTCCAGTTGCTGAAACTTGCGTCTCCTGGCTCCAGCCAATCAGAATGTACTGTACATCGACTCTTGTGATTGGTGGCGTGCTGTTCCTTCTAGCTGGAAAACCCCTTTCCCTATCTTCCCATATCCTGATCCCACCTGTATTAGTCTGCTAGGGCTGCCATAGCAAAGTACCACAGACTAGGGGGCTTACACAACAGAAACTTCTCACAGTTCTGGAAGCTGGAAATCCGAGATCAAGGAGTCAGCAGATTTGGTTTCTCCTGAGGCTTCTCTCCTTGGCTTGCAGATGGCTGATCACCTTTTCATTGTGTCCTCACATGGTTTTTCCACATGTGTACGCAGCCCTGGTATTTCCTTGTGTGTCCTAATCTTTTCTGATAATGACCTCAGTCAGATTGAACTAGGGCCCACACTAACAAGCCCCATCTTAACTTAATCACCTCTGTAATGGTCCTACCTCACCTCCAACTAAGGTCTCATTCCGAAGCCCTGGGGGTTAGGGTTTCAACATATGAATTTTGGGGAAACACAGTTCAGCCCATAATACCACTCACCTTGTAGGGCTGAATTCAAATGCTACCTCTTCCTCCTAACCGGCAATCATCACTCCTTCAACATTCTTGTAATAGTTTATTTGTACCTTTTTTTTTAATTGGGGAAGGGGAACAGGACTTTATTGGGAAACAGTGTGTATTTCTGGGACTTTTCCAAGTCAAGTTGTTGTCCTCTCAACCCTAGTTGTGGAGGGCGCAGCTCAGCTCCAGGTCCAGTTGCCCATTGTTAGTTGCAGGGGGCACAGCACACCATCCCTTGCGGGAGTAGAGGAGTCAAACCGGCAACCTTGTGGTTGAGAGCCTGCGCTCCAACTGAGCCATCTGGCCACCCGGAAGCTGAGCAGCAGCTCATTGACTTCATTCCAGTTGCGGAGGGCGCAGCTCGCTGGCCCATGTGGGAATCGAACCGGCAGCCCCGCTGCCCAGAGCTCGCGCTCTAACCAACTGAGCCACCTGTCCGCCCCCTACCCTTTTTTTTTTTTTATGGTGCCTGCACTATCTGCCCTGTTACGATACAAGGGAATGAAGGGAATAATGGCTGCTGTTTAATGAGCTTGATGGCTATTATGTGCTGGGTGTATATTAACTGATACCTTATTTACTATGTGCTTAACATATCCTATCAGTGATGATGAATCCTCACCACAGCACTATGAGTTAAGAAATATTATTTATCCCTATTTTATAGAAGAGGGAACTGAGACACAGATGGGCTAAGTTATGTATCCAAGGTCACAAAGCTAGTATGTTGCACAGCTGGTACTCAAACCCAGATAGTCCTGGCTTCATAGTCTGTGCCGTCAACACTATACTCTAGTGCCTTTTCAGTTCAACAGATATTGAGGCCAACTGCGTGTCAGACTTGGTTCTTGGTGCTGGGGGCACAAGAGCAAACAAATCTGACAAAAAAACCCTGCCCTCATGGAGCCTTGTGGTGATGGTACAGTTCTGTATTTTATTGTGGTAGTAGTTCCACAAAGCCACACGTGATAAAACTGTATAGAACTACACACACACACACACACACACACACACACACACAAGTGCATGTACAACTTCTGAAATCTGAATAAGCTCTTTGGATTATTCTATTGTCAATTTCCTGGTTTTGATATATGATAGTTATACAAGGCATTAATGTTGGTGAAGGCTGGGTGAAGGGTGCACAGTACCTCTTTGTACATTTCTTTGTGACTTTTTGTGAATTTATGATTATTTCAAACTGAAAAGTTAAAAACAAAACAAAAAACAAACTCTCTGCTCTCATTGAGCTTAATTCCAGTGGGGAGTTGGACAATAAACAAATGGTATGGCATGTTAGAAGGTGGTAAGTATATTGAGAAAAACAAAGCAGAGAAGGGGGATACAGCGTTTAGAAAGTGGTCTCTCTAAAGTAGTGACATTTGAGCCTTGCCTTGCAGGAAGTGAGAAAAGCAACCATGGGATACCTGAATGGTGGCCCAGGCAGAGAGAACAACTAGTGCTAAGGCTGTGAAAAGTACTGTCTGGCATGTTTGAGGAACAGCAAAGAGGTCAGTGTGGTTTCAGCAAAGTGAGTGAGGGGAGAGTAACAGGAGATTGGATCACAAAAGTGGTGGGGTCCAACTGGGTAGGGCCTTTTAGGCCATTGTAAATACTTTAACTTTTATTAGGAGAGCAATGGGGAGCCATTGGAGGGTGCTGAGCAGAAGAGTGACATGGTCTGATTTAGGTCTTGAAAGGACCATTAGGGAAGCTAGGGCAGAAGCAGGGAGACTGTGAGGAGCCTTAAAATAATCTAGGGGAGAGAGGATGGCTGAGACCAGGGTAGAAGTGATGAGAAGTCATCAGATTCTGGAAAAATTTCAAAGGCAAGATAACCAGATTTTCTGACAAACCAGATGTGGGATGTGAGAGAAAGAAGAGTGGAAGATAATAAATTTTGGCCTAAGCAACAAGAAGAATGGAGGTGCCATTTACTGATATGGAGAGCACTTTGAGTGACCCAGTTGGGAGGTGAAAACATCAGGAGTTCTGTTTGATACGTATTAAATGTAAGGCATCTATTACCATCCAAGTGGAGATGTT
This sequence comes from Rhinolophus sinicus, assembly GCF_036562045.2. NCBI lineage: Eukaryota > Metazoa > Chordata > Mammalia > Chiroptera > Rhinolophidae > Rhinolophus > Rhinolophus sinicus. The sequence continues at coordinate 82,602,537 of NC_133768.1, read as the reverse complement.
GAGAAGGTAGGAATTTGAGGAGAGGTCCAGGCTGGAGATAACATTTAGGTGTCGTCAACCAAAAGAGGATTTAAAGCCTAGATATTGGATGAGCTCACCAAAGGAGTGAGTGTATATAGAATAGAGAAGAGGTCCAAAACTGAACCTCGGGGCTCTCTAATGTTAAAAAGTAAGTGAGACAAGGAAGAATCAGCAAAAGAAACTAAGAAGGGGTAGCATGCGAGGTAGAAGGAAAACCAGAAAGGGCAACAAGAAGTGCCATATAAAAGATGTAAGAATTAAAAGGATGATTTACACAAGCTCTTAAGAGTCTTAACAGTGTCAGTCACACCCTAACAGTGTCAGTCACACCCTAAATCTGAGGTAAATGGTAGCTATGATGAAGATGATGATGATAATTTCATCAACTGAGGGCTTATTTGCTGCTACTTTGGCCACCAAAAAGAAGACTGGTTCATAAGCAAATGGACGGATGGAAGGATGGATGGATGGATGGATGGAAGGAAGGACGGACGGACGGACGGACGGACGGACGGACGGATGGATGGATGGATGGATAAAATCCAGGTTATGAATCCTGAGGTCTCTCACTTCAATTAAATGTAAAATGATTTTGATGAGGGTCTGAATTTAAAAACTGGATGGGATTAATATAATAAAACTTTTGGGGTGGCCTGATGGCTCAGTTGCTTAGAGTGCAAGCTCTTAACAATAAGGTTGCCAGTTCGAATCCGACATGGGCCAGTGAACTGTGCCCTCCACAACTAGATTGAAAACAATGGCTTGGGCTTGGAGCTGAGTCACTGGTGTGACCAGTTGTCTCAGTGATTAGAGCGCGGTGCTCATAACACCAAGATCGCTGGTTCGATTCCCACATGGGCCAGTGAGAAACAACAGCTTGAGCTTAGTGGCCGGCTGGCTCAGTGGTTGGAGCGAGGTGCTCATAACACCAAGATAGCCGGTTTGAGTCCCACATGGGCCAGTGAGCTGTGCCCTCCATAACTAGATTGAGAAAAAAAACAAAACAAAACAAATTAATGGCTTGACTTGGAGCTGAGCTGCACCCCCCACAACTAGATTGAAAAAACAACGACTTGACATCCTGGAAAAACACACTGTTCCCCAATATCCTCCAATTAAAAAATACACACACACACACACACACACATAAAACTTTTTCTGTTAAAAAATGGTAGCTAATTTTAAAAAACGGTAATTAAGGTGGTGAACACACAATGTGATATATAGATGATGTATTACAGAATTGTACACTTGAAACCTATGTAATTTTACTAACCATTGTCAGGCCAATAAACTTAATTTAAAAAATGGTAATTAAATTGGGCTCAAGATTCCTATGACTTCTGCATTCCCTCTTTAAACCTAAGGCACCAACATCCAGTTCATTGCCCAAGGCAGAAACGTGAGACCACATCCTGTTAATTTTGTCACAATCATCTCTTGATTTTATTTCTTCCTATTCAACATCATGGGGACTACCCTACTTTGGGCCACCATCTTTTCTTGCCCAGACTATTTCCAAAGCCTCCTACCTTGTTTGTCTGTTCTACCCTGTGTCACTACACTCCAATTCAAGGATTTTTAACCATTTTTGTGCCATGTAACCCTCTGGCAGTCTGATGAAGTTTATAGACTTATTTTCAGAATGTTTTTAAAACAAAGTACATAGGGTTACAAAGAAAATCAATTACACTGCAATATAGCTATCAAAATATTTTCTAAAAGAAGTGAGTGCTAAAGCAATACAGGGGCTTCTTAACACAGTTCTACTTGTAGGTCTAATAAATACTGTAACTTCAAACAAGTGGTGAGTGTATAAATATTTCAAGACATCTGCATTGTAGGGGTCAAAAAAGAGTCTCCCCAAAAGTGCCACCCAGGCATGCAGGTTATTTTGAGCTGAAAACAAAGTCCAACAAACTCAAGAAGAGGCTTTTGTTTTTACCTTCCTCTTTATCTGTCTAAAGGAATTCAGATAGAAAAACCTGCTCAAATGAAGGCATAATATGGTCCCTTTTTGAAATAATAATTATTATATTACATTGTTATAATCATATTAGCATAATATGATCTAAATGTGGCAGATAGGGAGGCACCTGCAAAGTCTGTTTGTTAGACCCTTCATTGTTTCTGAGTGGCCAGGGAAGAATTTATTTACCAAGTGTTCACTCTTTCTCATCTACCTGTGAAATGTCTAATTTCCCTTTGGGGGCTCAGACTCCTGCTGCCCTCTCCTTAGTCCAGAATGGCGTATCAGCCTCAATTGCCCAGTGTGTCCTTGGATCTTATAGTCTCATGGAACCCCTTGTATGTACATATGTAATACATTTGGTCATTTTCTCCTGTTAATGTCTCATGTTAATTTGATTAGTCTAGCCAGAAGAATTTAGAGAGATGGGAAGAAAATTATTTTTCACCCCCGTGGCATCAACTTCAGTGTGATATGAAATGATCTTAGATTTCTATTGGTGACTAAGTCACAGGGACTGCTAATGCTACTGTAGTTTGTTGCCTACATTTGTAAATAAAGAAAGCACTATATTTCAGAGTTTGATGAAAATGAAGTTGTGATTTTTTTCCCCATGCAAGTTCATGTACCTTGCCAATTCTATACATGGGCCTTATGGAACCCAGGTTAAAAACTATAGGTGTAGGGCCGGCCCGGTGGCTCAGGCAGTTGGAGCTCCGTGCTCCTAACTCCGAAGGCTGCCAGTTCAATTCCCACATGGGCCAGTGGGCTCTCAACCACAAGGTTGCCTGTTGGACTCCTCCACTCCCCTACTCCCGCAGGGGATGGTGGGCTCCGCCCCCCCATTGCCCCACAACTAACAACAGCAACTGGACCTGGAGCTGAACGGTGCCCTCCACAACTAAGATTGAAAGGACAACGTAACTTGGAAAAAGTCCTGGAAGTATACACTGTTCCCCAATAAAGTCCTGTTCCCCTCCCCAATAAAATCTTAAAAACAAAAAAAAACTATTGAACTATTGGTGCAAAAATGCTTGAGGTGACCGCAAAGATAGAGTTCTTTGTTTTAAAATGGGGAGAAGAAAAAGATGAAAATGGAAACATTCATATCTAAAATGTGTGCCATTGATTCCTGTACATTTTGCTGAAGGTGGACTACAAAGTCAGTCTGGGCTTCCTAGCAGCGAAGGACATGGTTCTGTCCAGTTTAAAACCTTGATTGGCAACCTCTTGCCTAGACAGCCCTATGGCTGTCCCTAGGCTTACAGGGCCCACCTGGTACAGACCCTGCCCAACTCTCCTTCCTCCAACACCACTATCCCTTCCTGTCCCACACCAGTCAGTCAGGTCTACACTGGAGTAGACCCTTGAATAACACGGGGGTGGGAGAGGTGTTAGGCTAACTCGCATGCAGTGGAAAATCTGCCTATAACTTTTGACTCCCCCTAACACAGACGTCCCTGGGTATCTGCCTCAGGATTGGTTCCAGAACTTAACCCCCAACCATACCAACATTCAGATGCTCAAGTCCGTTATGTAAAATGGCCTAGAACAATGTCTACAGGTGGTCCCCCACATGTGCATCCCAGGAATCCAAACCGTGGCTCCAGATAGTTTCGGTTGATTCCATGGATGTGAAATCCAGGCATACGGAGGGCCAACTGTATGCTTATTGAAAAAAAATCCCCGTATAAGGAGGCACACGCAGTTCAAAAACCATATTGTTTCAGGATCAACCGGACCTCTACCTATCCAGAAAGGGTGTTCCCCGCCCGGCTCCTCAGCGCACTTCCGCCCATGCGCAGCACCGAAATCCCTCGCGCCTGCCCTTGTAGCTAGTCTCGCCTACTCTGCTCCCTCTGTCTTTGGAAGGGCTTCTGCTTTGGCACTTATCATGGCCTTCAGCCTCATCCACGAAGCACGTGTCCCTGACACACTGACGGACTTTAGAAGAGACGCAAAGCGAATTCCATTTCGTCATAACGAGCGCGCCTTCCCACAGCTCCACCGAGGCGCTCGCAGGAAGGGCCCGCCAGGAGGCGGTGGTTGTGGCTCAGCGTCAGCCCGCAAGCTCCTCCCCCGGTGGTGCCTCTAAACACGTCCTTCCGCTTGCTTCCTCCTCTCTTTATTCGCCGCCATTGCAGGGCGTGCGGCTGACTCTTCCTCGCCATGGTAAGTCCATCCGTTACCATCGGCTCCGGGGTGGCTTCCTGAGACCTGAGGTCTCCGCGAGCTCGCTGGCGCCGCGGACTACATCGAGGTGTGGGAGCCTTTTTACAGGCTTTTCGCAGAGAAGTTCGAGTTCGGCCACCGCTCCAGTCGGTGGGCCTGGCGGGAAGCTTGCGAGCAATTGAACACCTGGAAGGGGTGGGCTGCGCTGGCGCCGTGAGGGCCGAGGGGGGGTTGCAAAGTGCTCCAGGCCGCTGCCCAGTTGGGCAGGGCACCGCTTCCCTTCATCCTTTTCCTGGAGCGAACTGATTCTGGGGCAGGGAGAGAAGTCGGGGGGCGGGGGGGGGGGGAAGCACGCCAGAAATTGTGGCCCGCAGGCTGCCCGCGACACGTGCGGGGCATCGAGAACGAAATGTGGGCTGCTGGTTTTTGTAAAGGTTTTTTTAACCTGGCGGCTAGGAGCCTACCACGTTATGAGCTTACAGAACTTTGTACTCCTTTGTTCAGGGACTTGAGTGTCACCCCAGGAAAGCGCCTGGGACAAGGAGTGCTGTGATGTGAACTTATATTCCGTTTGGGCATTCTTCGAAACATGCCAACTGTGGGCAGTCACTGTCGTGGGTTTTTCCTGTGACAGCCCCTTGAGAAGTTAGAATTGTTTATAGGCTTGTAGGTATGAAGAGGATCATCATCTTTGGTGTTTTACAGTTTTATTAGTTGACAGGAAATTTACAACTGCAACTGTGAGCTGGGAAAGAGAGATAAGTCTTTGCCTTCTTTATAATGGCCCCTGTTATTATGCAAGGGTGTGTTGAGCCACATAGGCCAGACTTTAGACCAGCATTCATGCTATTTCTCTGGGTTGTCCTGCAAACTGAGCAGGGGGGATGGTTGTGGTTGGATGACCTGAGTTCTTCATGAAAGCCAAAAGATGGAAAGGGAAATTTGGAAAATCATCCTTGGAAAAGTGGAAAATAGTTAGAATTAATATCGAAGTGGTCAGTGGGTTAGAATAAATCTACCCCATGTCAGAGACTTCGTGTAAATTCGCAATGACCGGTGAAAGTGGGTACCCCTGTGTTACAAAGGGCACTGAGACTCATTGACTTGGAATTGATATGTTGTTTCGTTTACTAAAAGCTGTGTTCTTGAAAACCAAGTTCCCCACCTCTAGCCCTGCCAGACATGCATGGTCCTAGGGAAGACTGGAAGGCACCCTAGTATTGGAGCAGAGACCACCTGAGTTTGAATCCGAGTTCTGCACATTAATACTCTTCTTTTGGGAGAGGTTACATACCTCTCTGACTCTACTTTTTTTTCATGTGAACAATGGGAATTAACGTGTCTCCAGAGATTTTGCAAGGAACCAAAACAAAGGGCATGAGGAGTTTAGCATTGAGAGGGTTGTTTTTGGTATATATTAAGCATTCAAGTGTTTATTGGATTTTGAGGGAGTTCCTGACTTTGAATCTTTTTTTGGGGGTGGGGAACAGGACTTTTTATTGGGGAACAGTGTACTTCCAGGGCTTTTCTAAGTCAAGTTATCCTTTCAGTCTTAGTTGTGGAGGGCGCAGCTCACTGGCCCATGTGGGAATCGGCCGGTAGCCCCATTGTCCAGAGCTCGTGCTCTAACCAACTGAGCCACCCGTCCGCCCCGACTTTGAATCTTTTGAGCAAGCTGTGGTATTACTAAGTTAATTGCATCTCTTTCCCAGTCTTCTCACAAGACTTTCAGGATCAAGCGGTTCCTGGCCAAGAAACAAAAGCAGAATCGGCCCATTCCCCAATGGATTCGGATGAAAACTGGTAATAAAATCCGGTAAGGACACCACCCCTGCTTTTTTTGTTGTTTTAATTTAAGATTGCTTTTTGGGGATAAACATATAATTAAAAGTTAACTGCAATCCATTTTATCTTGTATCACCATTCTGAATTTTTTTTTCTTTTTTAAATGTGCTTCCTCTGGGTTTCTGGACAGCACTCAGCCTCCCTACAGCTGGGCTTAGGGGCAGACACTCCTCGGATTTTTGTTAGTTTCCTGGTTGTCTTCAGTCTGGGCCAGAACATAAAAAGACTGTCTGTCTCGTTGCACATCCCAGTGGGGAAGACTATGTTGCTCACTTAATCTATCTTTGAAGTATTTATCCTTTTAAAAATTGGAAAATTGCCCTCCACTGCAGAAGTAGTTGAATCAATGGTTTTGCAAGAAAGATGTTACTAGAATTGCTACAAAGTACCTCCAATCCAATGTCATCTAGGCCAATTCCAGGCAAAGCTAGACCTAAAACTCTGGTCTCCTGCATGCTTTTCATACTCACTGTTCTTTGGAGACCAGCTGAGTTTTGAGACAGGTCTTGAAGGAAAGAAAAATAAGCATCAGATCAGTGAGATTTGCCCAGGATCTCACAGCCAGTGACAGGCCAGGTGTGTTCAGCAGCTTTTGGAACTTTGGTTTGTTTAAAATGAAATATTAAATTTCCTGGCTCTCCCAAACAGTTGAACCCAGAAGACCACAGAGGAGGAGGGACAAATATTATTACCAAAATTCTTATTTTCAAAGTGTTTTTGGGCCTAACAAGTGGGTCCCTTTTGCAAGATAAAGACATTGAAGCTCAGGAGTGTAAGATCATGAAGCTAATATAGAACTCTGGTTTGATTATATGGCATGTCTAAGTAGGATTAGTTTGCTGATATGAAGGCTAAGATGTGATTTGTAAGGGCTGAAATTGAGGACCCATTTCCTTAACTCATTTAGTCAGTTAGGCCTGTGAAAATCACCCCCCCCTACTGTAGCCTTATATACCAGTTGTTTACTACCTTTGATTTATTAGGTACTAGACACTGGTATTTATTATTTCTGCATATTAACTTTTACAGGGGATGTCTCACTGTTACAGGTGCAACTACAATGTAAAGCCCATGGGGTTGCCATCATACAATACTGAGAAAAGAGCGTTGTCACTTGGCGAAGTGGTTTGTATGGCAGCTCAGCTCTTCTACAAGTTTGATGGATTTCTGTTGAGAACATCAGACATCCATAGTAAAGCCCCCCTTTTAAATGTATCAACGTGAACCTCAGTTTCTCTATTATGTCCCCATCCAATTATGGTGCGACCTGCCTTTATAGGTTGTTTTAAGGAATGAAAGAAATGTATATGAAGTTCAGTGCCTAGCTCAATAGGTTACCTGCCGGTATCAATATTAGCCTCTTTGCTCTGGACTCCTAGAACTGGGAAAGTATTTTGTATTTAGAATTACACACTCTTGGCCAAGAGAATTGGCACGATAGAATGGTTTTTCTATTGACTCAGCTGTGTTCCAACTTTAAAAATGTATTGAAAGCAGGTTGCAATTGCAGTGCTTCATTTTGTGGAAGTACTGCCATTATCCTGCTGAAAGAAAATCCTATGTTGATCATTTTTTATTTTGCCTTTATGAGGGTAAAATGACAGATTGACATGGACAATTCTGAGATAGCCTTAGTTCTGCAAATCACTTGCTTTGGTACTGAAATGAATGAGGATGTTAATATAAAAACTAGGCAGGAGTTTTTATATGTGTGTGACCTATTATGTAGAAATGACTGGTTTTGGTGTAGTTCAGAAGGGGGTGGGGGTTGAAAATAACATATATGTCTGGGTCTACCCCAGGTCTGGAATCAAAGGTGGGTGAGGGTACACTTGGGGTGGGGAAAGAGCTTCCTCACTACTCGCGTCTCAAGAACCAATGTATTTTCCTACCCTGGAATCATTTTGAGAGGTAAAAATTTGATTTGACTAGTTCTTAAACACATCTAGCAAATCATTTTTTACTCTCCAAAAAGAGCTCCAAACTTGTTAAAGGAAGGAAAAACAGGACCCTTTGACTTTCAAGGATTTTATGGTACTTAAAAAGCAATGTTTGGTAAAATGAGAGCAGCTAAATGGAGGTCAGGCTGCCTTTGTAACTTGCAGTTTCCTTCTGCGTAGGTACAACTCCAAGAGGAGACATTGGAGAAGAACCAAGCTGGGTCTATAAGGAATCGCACATGAGATGGCACCACATATTTTTGCTGTGTCAGGATTGCTTGGATCTTAACCATGGCACTGAAAAGTTCGCTACTATCTGCACAGTTGGGTGTGTTTTATTGGGAAATTATAGGAAAAATGAGTTTTCTCTTTAATATGTTTCTGCACTAGTAGGTTGGTTCAATAATAAATATGTGAGGCCTAAACTGGTGTATTCTGGTTTGTGAAGTATTCAATAACACAAATGTTCTCTGGCTATCAAGTACTTAAGTATGGCTAGTATAAGGAACTGATAATTAAGTTTTTATTTTATTGTAATTAGTTCCATGTGGCTAGTGGCTCTTGGACCTTCTGTTATGGGAAATGCATATACGTGTCATCTTCATACCTGAGGGTAGCACATTCTTAAAATAAATAGCATCTTTATATGTTCTTCTATGATGCCAGTCCTCAATATGAGTAGGAATCAGTCATGTGAACTGGGTGGCAAACTGGTCTGCTGCCTGTTTTTGTGCGGCTTGTGAACTAAATTTCTGCGTTTTTAAATGGGTGAAAAAAAATCAAAACTATTGACACTTAATAAATTAATATTTACTGGACATGTATGTGCTGGGCACTGTTCTAAATACTTGAGATTAATCAGTTGATAGGCAAATATATCATATATTAGGTTAATAATGGGCCATTATGCAAGCCATAAGAAATGTCTGGAAAGGTGGGAAGCAGGAAGTGCCCTCATTACCTGTGGAATCTGGATGAAGCTGCAGCAAGGGAAAGGGGAACCAAGTTTGGTGGTAGCTCCCTACTCAGTTTGTAGGGAGCCTGCGCTGGACATAGCTGAGAAGGCAAGTAGAAGATGGGTGCTGTGTATAGTATGCAGCGAACAGGGGTCCCTACCTACAAGCACACTAGGAGCCACACTCCTTAAGGACAAGGACCGCTGTGCTTACCTGAAGTGTGAACAATGGGCTACAGAGTAGCAACCAGCCCAGGAACTGGGGAGCTGCGAAGAGATCTTTGAAACACATTTCGATTTCTTCCACCAGCCCCTGCATTTCAAATATTTCCTCTAATTGCATCAGTATTACCTTCATATTCAAAGACACCTGCCACTGTGTGAACAGCAGTTGATAAACGTTAACATGGTAAAAATGTTACTCAAGTCTAAAGCAGAGAGCAGAGAGATGATACAATTAACTGGCAGTCCGGGACAGAAATTCCTAACCATTTTGGAGTGTGGACATAAATACCTCAGTCTGTTTCCCTTTGGTTCTATGTTAGACTGCCAATAGAGGGCCCTAGAGTGACACGGAAGCTGGAAGAGGCGGTAGGGATTCTTCAGATGTTCTGTTAAGCACATCAGCAAGCATTCAGGAACCCTGGCAACATTCTAACATAGCAGAGGGTTGCTCTTCTATGTCACTGGTAAGTGCTCTCCAGCCTGTTTCTTAGCCACAAGGGTGGTAGGTAGCATGTTGTAGCAATCCACTCCTCAGGTCTGAATCTCAGCCGGGAGAAGGGCTCATTCACTTTTCTGTCAGGTCCAAAGGTAACTGCTCTCAGCATATACTCTCCCATCACACCTTAAAGTTCTTTTATTCTTTCTGGTAGTTAGCTACCCTTTACCTACTTAACAATTCTTTATATTAAATTTTCTGTTTAAATTACTGGTGTGTGGTTTCTCCTAATTGGAACTTACGTGTATGTATCAGCAGTTTCGAGGTTATATGACATCACAACAGACTGGATGCAAGAGCAGGTAAGAATTTAACTGCTATTAAGCTAGATATTAGAGATCTGCAAGAATTTAGAGTGCCACCACACTCTTCTCACTAAAATTTTTAAATTTTAAATTTACATTTATTGTTTAAAAAGTCAGGATTTAAACAAATACCTTAGCTTCACTATTCAGAATAGGTTGGGATGGCCTCACAGGCCCAGGGAGGTTGGAATAAGGCCGATGTCACACTAATGGCAAAGAGGTTTCTCTACAGACCTTGAATGGGTAAGATTAGAATTGAAAGGTAAAGTGACATGGACACCGATGTTGGTTGGCCGTGTAAAAGGTTTCTTTTTGAGCCTGGGGATTAGACACAGGTTCTAGCTCCAGTGGCCCTTCATTAGCTTGTACAATTTCTACATAGTGGTTCCTCATCTGAAGGACTAGATGTGCTTCCTGAAGGGATGAATGGGAGCTTAGGATTTATATCTCCCCACAAGAAGTGCAGCATAACATGTTAGCTTTTGCAAGATATGCAGTCAACCCCCTGGTGATAACTGCCCATTCCTTGACGGCCTACTGAGAAGTGACCACAGAGTAGTGGTCAAGAGTTGGCAAATTCAAATCTTGTTCACCATTCCCCAGCTTGGGGACAATGGGACCTCCCTCAGGGCTGTGAGGATAAAATGTAATATTAGGTTGGTGCAAAAGTAATTGCAGGTTTTGCAATTATTTTTAACCTTTTAAACCGCAATTACTTTTGTGCCAACCTAATACACTAAACCACTTGCTTCAGTGCCCGACTAGGGAAAGGAGAAGGAAGGGGAAATAGCAGGATTAAAGTTTTGGTGTTGATCCCTCCCCAGCAGACTTGCTATATACTGGATAAAGCTAAAATAAGGCAGGGACTGAAGATAGTGGGGATGGGCAGGTTGTCATGTGAGAAGTCAGATGGAGCTGGCGCTTACTGCCAGTCTACTTGGGGCTGCTTGTCTGAAGCTGCTGATGGAGACTGGCAGGAGCAGCAGGATAGGTTGTGGCTCTCAGTCTAAACGAAACTGTTCTCTTGATCAATTAGAATAATTTAAGTTCCTGCAGAGTTGATAATACAGATATTTTGGAGATGTTTCATAAAGATGCATATAACAGCAGTGAGGCAAATGGTAGAAAAACAAAAAAGGAAACACCAGCAGCATAGTCCAGAGTCATTTTCTAAAAGCAAAGAAAAAGGGAAAATTTAAAAGTTAAACTTTTAATGCAATATAAAACCTCACTACTATCAATACAGTAATTAAAGGCTATTGTTTTAAAAAGTTCTATTGAATTATACAGAAAAGTGCACTTACAAGTATATAGCTTGATGAATTTTCACGGGGTGAATCCAGTCATGTCACTACTCCCCAGATGAGAAGGCAAAACATGATCAGCGTCCTAGAAGTCTCTCCTTGGGCCCCCTTCCAGTTACCATCACCCCCAGTGTAATCACTGTCCTAACATCTAAACAGATTCGTCTCGCCTATTTTGCGTTTCACATAAGTGGAATAATAAACTACTTTTGTGTCTTGCTTCTTTTGCTCTCAGCATCACATGAGATTGACCCTAGTTGTGTGAAGTTGTGCATGATTTGCTTTCATCGTTGCAGTGTTCCGGCATGTGAATACACCACAATGTATTTCCCCATTTTCCTGTTGACAGGCATTTAGATAGTTCTTCCAGTTTGGGCCTTTAGAAATAGTGCTGCTGTGAACATATCTATACATATCCTTTGTTGAAGATATGTATGCATCTCATTACAGGTGATTTAGTTTTCATTTTTATATTTCTAAGGATGTATAGATACAACAAAAATGCTTTTATAATGAGAAGAAAGCTAATTAAAATCTACAATGAGTATGTGTTTATAACCTGAAAAAATTTAAAGAACAGGAAAATTAAACTTTCAGGATTAGAATAAATTTGCTCACATATGTTCCCTTTTTTTAAAAGCGAAAGAGAGGAATTTAATACAAGCCATCAAAGATGTCTCATAGGACCCAAAGGCAGGGGGTAGCCAGCCTTTTTTACCCCTTCCACCCCACCCCCACTCGGGTTCAAGCAGTTGTTTCTCAGTCTAGTTGTGTAGGACACAGCTCCCTGGCCCATGCTGGTGTTACGAGCCTTGCACTCCCCCCAGCCACTCCTGGCGGCCCATGGCAGCTCACGCCAACCTCCGGCTGCTCACGGCAGCCTAGCTCCAAGGAGAGCTGTTGCTCACAATCTTATTAGCTGTAGAGGGCGCAGCTCACTGGCCCATGTGGGAATGGAACGGGCGACCTCCGGGTTAGGAGCACGGCGCTCCAACCACCTGGCCGGCCCCTTACAGCTTCTTTCTGTATTTCCGTTTTACTCCTGTCCGTCTTGGCAGACCTACTTCCTCTGCTTCTCTCAGCCAGGGTAGCCTCCTCCTCTCTGTCTCAGGTTAGGCGACCAGATGAAATGGGGGGGGGGGGAGGGGGAATTGCTGAATACCAATAACATGATCATGAGACTGAGCTGGAATGGCCCAGTCAAGAGTCAGTAAGCTATGGCTGAGGGGCAGGGTCCTGTATAATCATAACTGCCCTGTGGGTGGGTTGTGTGGCCCTGAGACAGAGCAGTATGGGCTGAGCAGACACTCCCAAAAGCAATTACTCTAGTGGAGCTCTGAGCTGGAAACAACCATGTGCGATAGTCCTCGTGTTGCCTCTAGAAACCCCTTACCTCTCTGGGCCTTTATTTTCTGTTTGCTTGTGTTCACCCAGTGCTTTCTACAGGACTTTATGTTGCTTTTTGTTTACATTTGCCTTTCTGTGGGTATTTTCAGAGGCTTCTAAGAATACCAAGATATTCTTGGTGGGAAAGATAAACACACCAAGTAAACAAGAGAATTCTAAAACAAATTAAGACAAGCCAAGCCTATGAGCTGTGAGATTTGAAACAGAACCCTTTTGACCTAAAACCAAATTCTTGGGTTAGGGCTGCAAACAGGAGTCCAAGCTAGATTCAGATGTTACCCCTCTCCAGAGACTCAGGGATAACATTACACTCATGTTCTCATCTGGAATTGCTCTTTTTTTATATAAGATTTTTTTTTTTTTTATTGGGGAAGGGGAGCAGGACTTTATTGGGGAACTGTGTACTTCTGGGACTTTTTCCAAGTCAATTGTCTTTTCAATCTTAGTTGCACAGCTCAGCAACAGGTCCAGTTGCCGTTGTTAGTCGAGGGAGCACAGCCCACCACAAGGATGTTAAGGAGTCAAACCAGCAACCTTGTGGTTGAGAGCCCGCGCTCCAACCAACTGAGCCATCTAGCCATCGGGGAGCTGAGTGGCAGCTCATTGACTTCATTCTAGTTGCGGAGGGTGCAGCTCACTGGCCCACGTGGGAATCGAAACCTCAACCCCGTTGCCCAGAGCTTGCCCTCTAACCAAGTGAGCCACCTGTCTGCTCCTGGAACTCCTCCTTCTGAAGGGAACCCTTGTGACTGCCTTGCAGTTGGGCCAATATGGCCCAACACCTATCTCTCTGAGTGTTTTCTGAGACAAGTATTTTGATGGGTTCCAAATAGCACAGGGTAGAGTTAACTTTTTCTGTTGTTACCAATTCATTATTGTGGTTGTGATTAAAAACATTTTAAAAAATAAAGTAACCATAGGAGAAACTGAGTACAGGATATATAGGAACTCTAATATTCTTGCAACTTTTCTGTAATTCTAAAACAAAATGTTTACTTAAAAATAAAATAACCAACCAAACATTTAATTCTAAGGGTGAAATTGATTACATAATGCATTTTATTTTTTTAATTTTACAATTACAGAGGACATTCAATATTACATTAGTTTCAGGTGTACAGCATACACCTGATTAGACATTTATATAGCTTAAGAAGTGATCACCTGATAAGTATAGTACCCATCTGACACCGTGTGTAGCTATTACAATATTATTGATTATATTCCAATAATAATACAATATTATTGATTATATGCCACGACTATTTTGTAACTGCCAATTTGTACTTTTTTAAATTAGATTCAGGTGCACAAAACAATGTAACAGTTAGACATTTACACCCCTCACAAAGTGATAACACCCCTCCCCCAATCTATTGCCCCTCTGACATCGTATATCGCTGTTACAGTTCCACTGACTATTCCTTATGCTGTACTCCACATCCTGTGACGACATATATATATATATATATATATATATATATATATATATATATATATATATATCCTGTATATATATATATATATAGATATATAAATAGTTGACATTCATTTTTTGGTCAGTCACCTACACCATCCATGAAGTGATCTCCCTAATAAGACAAGTGTCCATCGGATACCCTACAAACTCTTTACAACATTATTGATTACATTCCCCAAACTGTCTTTCGTATCCCTGTGGCAATCTTGTGGTTGGTTACTCACTGTGCTTTCTAATCCCGACCTTCTCCCTCATCCCCACCCCCTCCCATCTTAATCCCGTCACCTTTTACACCCAGCCCTCCCATCTGGCAATCATCAGTTTGTTCTCTGTATCTGTGAGTCTGTTTCTATTTTGTTTGTTTATTTTTTTATATTCCACATATAAGTGAAATCATATGGCATTTGTCTTTCTCTGTCTGACTTATTTCATTTAGCATAATACCCTCAAGGTGAATCCATGTTGTTGCAAATGGTAAGATTTCATTCCTTTTTATGGCCAAGTAATATTCCATTGTACATATCACCTCTTTATTCACTTATCTATTGATGGACACTTAGGTTACTTTCATGTATTGGCTATTGTAGGTAATGCTGCAATGAACATAGTGGTGCGTATATCTTTTCAAATTAATGCTTTTTTTTTTTTCAGATTAATACCCAGAATGGAATTGCTGGGTCATATGGTAGTTCTATTTTTAATTTTTTGAAGAACCTTAATTTTTCCCATAGTGGCTGCACCAGTTTGCAATCCCACCAACAGTGCATGAGGGTTCCCTTTTCTCCACATCCTCACCAGCACTAGTTTGTTGATTTATTGATGATGGCCATTCTGACAGGTGTGAGGTGAGATTTCACTGTGGTTTTAATTTGCATTTTTCTAATGATTAGTGACGTTGAACATCTTTTCATATGTCTGTTGGCCATCTGTATGTCCTCTGGAGAAATGTCTATTCACGTCCTCAGCCCCCCTATTTTTTTTTTAAATAGGATTGTTTGTCTTTTTGGTGTTAAGTCATATGATTTCTTTATATATTTTGCATGTTAACCCCTAATTGAATGTATCATTGGTGAATATCTTCTCCCATTCAGTAGGTTGTCTTTTCATTTTGTTGATGGTTTCCTTTGGTATACAAAAACTTTTTAGTTTGATGTAGTCCCATTTGTTTATTTTTACTTTTGTTTCCATTGCCCATGGAGATATATCAGGAAAAAAAATTACTAAGAGCAATGTCATAGGGTTTACTGCCTATGTTTTCTTCTAAGAGTTTTATGGTTTCGGGTCTTACATTTAAGTCTTTAATCCACTTTGAATTTATTCTTGTATATGGTGTAAGAAAGTGGCCCAGTTTCTTTTTTTTTTTGCATGTGTTTGTCCAGTTTTCCCAGCACCATTTATTGAATAGACTGTCTTTACTCCAATATATATTGTTGCTTCCTTTGTCATACATTAAATGACCATATAAGCATGGATTTATTTCTGGGCTTTCTATTCTGTTCCATTGATCTATGTGTCTGTTTTTATGCCAGTACCATGCTGTTTTGATTACTATGGCCTTGTAGTATCGTTTGATATCAGGTAATGTGATACCTCCCACTTTGTTCTTGTTTCTCAAGATTGCTGTGGCTATTCGGGGTCTTTTGTGGTTCCATATAAATTTTAAGATTATTTATAAGTTCTGTGAAAAATGCATTGGCATTGTACTGAATCTATAGATTGCTTTCGGTAGTATGGACATTTTAATGATGTTAATTTTTTCTATCCATGAGCACAGTGTATTCTTCCATTTTATTTGTTTCTTCAATGTGTTATAATTTTCCAAATACTGGTCTTTTACCTTCTTGGTTAAATTTATTCCTAGATTTTTTTTTTTTGGATGAAATTGTAAATGGGATTGTTTTCTTAATTTCTCTTTCTGATAGTTTGTTATTCATGTATAAAAATGCAACAGACTTCCGAATATTAATTTTGTGTCCTGCTACTTTACTGAATTTATTTATCAGTTCTAATAGTTTTTTGGTGAAGTCTTTAAGGTTCTCTCTATATAGTTTCAACATATGCATTTTCAAGTGTGGCGTTCAAGGAGTCATGCTGATGGGAGAACGAGTTCCTGGTATGTTTACAAATCACCAAAAGCTATTGAACTCTGTCATGCGGGGCAGTCTGCGGGGTCTCTGGTACCAACTCCCCACATAAGAACGCAGGGCATGGTGAGGCCAAAAAGGAACACCCACGGAGCCATAGGTAGGGGAGTCACACCACTATAGTCTCGCTGGCGGCTGGGTTGGAGACACAGGAGGCAGGAGGCACACTATCCTCAATCCACCATCCAGCTGTCTCTGCCAAACAATCTCACTTGCTAGCAATCCGCTTCTCTGCAATCTGCTCTTGCAGGCTCAGCCACCATCTTCTTGCTAGCTCCCATTTTTCTGCTAGCTTAGCCACAGCAGTTATATTAGTGGCCAATGGCTCACTGGTTACAGCTGATGGCCAACTAGTCATAGCTGATGGCCATCCAATCACAGTTGATGGCCATTTACTACCTGAGCCAGCACCTTTCCACGTGAGGCCGAGAGCCTGGAAACTGCGCTACTGGCTCTGTGCCCACAAGCTATCTATGATGTATACATCATAAACACTGACCTTAAGGTGTGTCTATATGGGTTGATTCCTTAAGGTGTGTCTATATAGGTTGACAGAGAAAATGTACTGTTTCTAGGCTATCTGATCTTAGCACAACCTTCCATCTAGGTGCTTTGGCTAATTGTGTGGGGCAGCAGAGTGACAAGGAAAGCTCATCGCATACCTTTCACTTACTATCTAGATGACATCAGGGGAGTTACTTAATCTCCCTGAGTGTGTGTGAAATGGGGGTTAATACTGTGCTGCAGACGGCTGACTGCGACCATTAAATGAGACGAGTGTCAAAAGTATTTGATCTATTGTCAGGACTTAGTAAATGGTAGCAATTCATCTTTCAGAATTCTCAGTGTAAAACTGTAAACGTATATTTTTTCTTCTTTCTTTTTCCTCCCTCCCTCCTTTCATTCCTTCCTTCCTTTCTTCCTCCCTTTTTATTTTCCCAAATGGACTGGGGAGAGGTAGACATTTTCTGTTTCAGCAGGCAGTGTTAACAGAAAGCTCACACTAGTGTAGATATTCAGGCCCAAACTGAAAGCTGAAAATTGAAAGTAAAGGGATAACAAATAAACTGCTGTAACAAATAAACTCATTTGTGGAGGAAGTGGAAGTCTGGAGCCCAGCACTATTCTTAGGAACCAGTAAAGGGTCATAAGAAGATGAGGATGTTCGTCTCCAAGTAGGAACAGTCAAGAATAACATTCATGAATTTAAAAAATATTTATAGAACATGTACATGCCAAACAATGTGCTGGCTGCTGGGGATATAGTGGTGAAGAGGCTAAGCATGGATGCTGCCCTTAGGAGTCTCACAGTGTGTGCAGTGGCCACACACACACTCCTGCAAGTTTCTTGATTTAATACTTGTGTGCAATACAGTGTTGTATTTTTAGTTTATTCTATTTCATTAAAAATGGATTTTATGGGGCAAACTGAGGGTTGCTAGATGGGAGGGCAGTTGGGGATGAGGGAGAAGATGAGGGGGTTAGAAAGCACAATCGGTAACCACAAGATTGCTACGGGGATACGAAAGTCAATTTGGGGAATGTAATCAATAATGTTGTAAAGATTTTTTGGAGAAATGTCTCTTCAAGTCCTCTGCCCATTTTTCAATTGGGTTGTTTGTTTTTTTGTTGTTGAGTTGCATGAGTTCCTTGTATATTCCTTGTAATTTTACTAACAATTGTCACCCCAATAAATTTAATTTAAAAAAAAACATTAAAAAAAAAAGATTTTGTAGGGTGTCACAGGATGTGGAGTACAGCATAAGGAATAGAGTCAGTGGAAATGTGACAGCTATACATGATGTCAGAGGGGTAGTAGATTGGGGGAGGGGGTTATCATTTTGTAAGGTGTATAAATTTCTAACTATTACATTGTTGTGTACACCTGAAACTAATAATAAAAAAATGGATTTTATGATGCACTAATAGGCTGCATCTGTAGTTTAAAAAACACTGATCTAGTCGGGGAGATAGACACATAGACAACTAATTATCATGCAATGTTATAAGTGCAATGATAGGTATTTACACAGGGCTCTGTGCTTAGTTTGATTCTCTGCTTTTGCCATCTTGACATTCTTTTTTTAATTTTTTAAATTAAAAGTATAGTTGGCATACAATAGCAATTAGTTTCAGTTTCAGGTGTACAACATACTGATTCGACATTTATATACCTTATGATGTAATCACCACACTAAGTCTAGTAACTAACTGTCACCATGCAAAGTTATTACAATATTATTGACTATATTTTCTGTGCTGTACACTACACCTCCGTGGCTTAAAAACATAGACTGCCTCATGAATTTTCACGTCATCCTTCTGCAGGGGCCATGCTAATCTTCATGCATCATTTGCATCATTCCAGTTTTAGTATATGTGCTACCGAAGTGAGCACTGCCATCTTGAAGTTCTTAATAAAGTTTTAGAAGGAATCACATTTTCAGTTCAGGCCTTGCCTACTATGCCTCTTTTGCTGTATTTTATTTAGCAGTTACAGAACCCACCTGGATTCAAGGGAAGGGAATATAGACCACACCTGCCATCGGGAACAGTATCAAAGAACTTGTGGTCGTCTTTAATCCATCACAGCATGGTATAAGAGAGTGGACAGAGTACTGGAATCGACAAATCTGAGGCTGAGTCCCAGTTTTACACATAGACATGTACACCATCATAATACAGTGTTATAAGCGCAGTGAGAGAGAAGTATTTATAGGAGTCAAGGGAAGTATTCTGAACTCACATATTTCTAGATACAGCTAGCGTGGCCCTAGCAAACCACTTCAGCTTTCGGGACTTCAGGTTTTTTTTCCATTTGAAATGAGGAAGTTACTTCTAAAATCATGAACCTCTAATGCCACATTTGTTACTCTCTAAATGTATAATATGTCTGATATGGTGTTCATTAGAAAAAGTGTTTCACAGGGCTCACCAATGGGAGGAGGACATGGGAACGGAAGGCAAATGAGCTACAAAACAACAACTATTAGTTTAATCAGAAAGCGTGGCCTGTGGATGTAAATTCAAGGTCAGCTGCCTCCAACTCCCACTTGTCCATTCCACAGACACAGTGCTAAGTGTTGGGTTCTGGGTGCTGGGCTGCAGCAGTGAGCAACATAAATAATCTCTTATCTTCCTGGGCTCACAGTTTACAGGGTGGCAGATGAGTGTGCAGACAGTTGCACCCCTAGTGCTGAGTGCTCTGGTGATAAAGGTACAGATCCTTGATAACCTATCCTGTACATGGGAGGGCAAGCTGAGCCCTGAAGGCTGAAGAGGAGTTAGGTCTGGGGGTGGAGTGTGGAGTGGTCATATCCTATGCAGAGGAAAAGACTGAAAAAAGGCCCACTTGAGAGAAAGCTGGGAGACTTGAGGGAACTGAAAGTCACTCTGTGTGGCAAGAGTGTAGAAAGGGGACATACTGGGAGGTGGTGGGAGAGAGTGCTGAGAGGAAGTAGTGATGAGGGTGTTAAGGATGAGAGTGGAGAGATAAGCAGGGGCCAGTTCATGGGGGAGACTCTAAGCCTTAAGAGGGAGCTTGGATTCTACCCTGAGGCCCAGAGAAATATTGAAGGGTTTGAAATTGGACAGTGGCCTACTCGGTATGGGTGTAAAAAATCACCAAGGGGGGCGGCCTGATGCCTCAGTTGGTTAGAGCGTGGGCTCTGAACAACAGGGTTGCTGGTTCAATTCCCACATGGGCCAGTGAGCTGCACCCTACACAACTAGGTTAAAGACAACGAGCTGCCTCTGAGCTGCCAGAGGGGCAGCTGGATGGCTCAGGTGGTTAAAGCGCAAGCACTCAACAACAAGGTTGCTGGTTCAATTCCCACGTGGGATGGTGGAATGGTGGGCTGAGCCTCCTGCAACTAAGATTGAAAAATGGCCACTGGACTTCGAGCTGAGCTGCACCCTCAAAAACTAGATTGAAGGACAATAACTTGGAGCTGATGGGCCCTGGAGAAATATGCTGTTCCCCAATATTCCTCAATAAAAAAAAAAGTATAAAAATTTCCTATAAAAAAAATAACCAAGGTTAGCAGTGGACTGCTGAGATTGGACTGGTTGAAGTGGGGCGGTGGGATGGGGTATGCTAGAAGCAGAGACTAGTAAAAGGCTGTGGTTTGTAGTCCAGGTGAGAAATGATGGTGACCTGGACTAGGGCAGAGGCAGTGGAGATGGAGTCAAATGGACAGGTAAGAGAGATTTAGTAGAATCTACAAGACTTGCAATTGACTGAGTGTAGGGAGGGAGAGAAGAGGGAGTTTGCAAATATGGCACCCAAGTTTCTGGCTTGAGTAAAAGGGTGGATGGTGGTGTCATTTACTGAGAAGAATTTTTGGTGGGAGTGCAGAGGGATCAAGGGTTCAGTTTTGGATATACAGTTTATCCTTGAACAATATGGGTTTGAACTGTGCTGGTGCACTTATTCGCAGACTTTTTTTCAATAAATACTGTAGACGTATTTTCTCTTCCTTATGATTTTCTTAATAAAATCGTCTTTCCTCTAGCTTACTTTATGGTAAGGATACAGTATATACCAGGGGTGCCAAAAAAATGTATACACATTTTAAGAGATGTTAACACTTTGGTCACGTTGCTCAAGCAGTTGTTCGCTGTAATCAGAAGTGTCTGGACACTGATAGTAACCACTTTTAGTACCTCTTGTAATTGCAGAAGTCAAATGTAACTTGTATTCATCTTTTGTTATCTGTTATTGATATATATTGAGTATTACAATTTTAATATGGTTTTCCTTTCTTAAAATGTGTATACATTTTTTGGTACCCTCTGTATAGTACATATACAAAATATGTGTTGATTTTTTGTTATTGGTAAGACTTTCAGTCAACAGCAGGCTATTAACAGTTAAGTTTTTGGGGAGTCAAAAGTTACACTTGGATTTTTGACTGCTTGGGAGTCAGTGCAATTACCCCCCCTCCACCTCCGGATTGTTCAAGGGTCAATGCATTTAGTTTGAGATGGCTGTAAGACTTCCACGTGAAGATAGTCAATAGACAGTTGTGTTGTGGATATGCAAGTCAAGAGAGAATTAGAGGTATCTGAGTGGTTAGTGAAGGGGTTTTATTTTGGCTTGGGAGTGACAGCTTGTTTGCATAATGATGTGAAGAACAGAGAAGAGAGGGACAGATAGGAAGACAGAGGTGTCAATGTCAATAGTCAATGGATCAAAACTCCCTAGGGCTGGGAAGGGATGAGTCGAATAGGACCAGGGATTTGTCTTATAGAGGAGAGCCTAGGAGTTAGGAGTTCAGACTCTAGAGTCAGAATATCTAGGTTGGAACAGTTGGTTCTATCACCTAGCTGTGAGATCTTGGGCAAGTCACTTACTCTCCCTGAGTCTCTGTTTCCTCAACTATAAAACAGGGATGTTATGAGAACTTATGTCATAAATTTGGTCTGATGATTAGAAGAGGTAATGCACGTAGTATGCTTACCATTGTGCCTGGCAGGTAATTAGCACTGCATAAATGGTAGCTGCTGTTATTGTTATAACAGGAGCAGAGGGGGAAAAATGGGTGCACATGCAAGTCAGTCCATAGATTTTGTTGCAGGAAGTAGACCAAATTCTTTTTAGATAGTTGCTATCTTTTGATAAAATAGAAGGTGAGCTTATCTACTGGGGGACTACCTGCTGATACCTCTGAGGGGAGAAAAGCCACTCATTTGGCATTGATTTAGCATTGATTAGGGCATAGGACAGTCACTGCCAATGGAGGGTCAACAAATCGCCACCTAAATCACTAAGACTTGCTTTTAAATTTAAGTAAAAATGGAAAGAGTGGAATGACTCCTAATTTTGAAACTTGTACGGAGTTCATATTCAGAAGTATCTGTTTACCTAATTTTTTTCCTGATTTAGTTTTTTTAATAGATTTCTCCCCCTTTCTTCCACCCCCCCTCTCCACTCTGGTTCAAGCCGTTGTTTCTCAGTCTAGTTGTGTAGGACACAGCTCCCTGGCCCATGCTGGTATTATGAGCCTTGAGCTCCCCTGGGCTGAGGCAGTCGGTCCCCGGTCATCGCTGGTGATGGCTGCCGGACACTTACATTGGCCACGGGGAGCTCATGGGGGCACATGATAGCCCAAGGTAGCACACACAACAGCCCAGGTCTAGTTCACAATCTTAACTGTAGAGGGTGCAGCTCACTGGCCCATGTAGGAATCGAACCAGCAATCTCAGCATTAGGAGCACAGCACTCCAGCCACCTGGCTAGCCCATAGATTTTATTTTTAAGAACAGTTTTAGATTTACAGAAAAATTGAGAAGACAATACAGAGATGTATAGTTCATAGTTTTTCCAGATTTCCTTAGGTTTTACCAAATATCCTCTCTCTGTTCCAGGATACCATCCAGCATATCACTTTTCATATTGTCATTATGTCCCCTTAGGTCCTCTTCTCTGTGATAGTGTCTCAGACTTTCCTTGTTTATTTTTTCTTCCAGAAATATTTTAATAAAAATTGGCCATTTCCAAGAAACACCCACTGCATGCCCATCAACAAAAGAGAACCATAACAAACTAGAAAATTTACCATATGGCTATGATTTAAAGGGGAAAAAAAAACTAGCAGACACTCGAGCACATCAGCTAAGTCCAATATTAAAATTACATTCCTTCTTGTGGGCTATGATTAGGATTCTGATTAGATTACAAAATAAATCTTAATGCAAATGCTGAACTATTTAGGTCAAAGGACCTCTATAGAAGCATCTGTCCTCAAAGGCTTTCCAGTTTGAGACTCAATTTCAGAATAAGGTATAACAAATGAACAGAAGACATACAAAGTGAAAGAGGGATTCTACAATTCTCAACATACTCTGAACCTGAAAAAACAAGTCTAGACTTTTTAAAAAAAATTTTTCTGTTAAATAATTGCCAAGACTGGAATAAAAGAAAATAGAAGGTGCAACAGTTTTGCTTTGGTTTTGTGTTATTCGAATTGTGGGGTTTGGGGAAGGGTTCTTTTGTTAAATTTTTATAAATATAAATTAAACATGAAAAAATACTCTACTTCAAAACAATAAAACTAACAATTCAAGACAGCATATCACTTGCATTCTAGACATTTAAAATCTATCTCGGAAACCATCAAAATGGCGGCGTGAGGTGAGCCTCTATAAGTCTCCCTGGAATTTACAACTAATCGAAAAACTATAACTCCACAAAGGACTCCCTGCACAGCAGACAGGCAAGACGAAGAGGCCCACTACTGAATTCACCTAAAGGTGGGCGAATCGCGCGAGCAGGGGAGGAGGGAAGGGGGAAGTGCGGAGACGAAGCCCAGCAGGCGCAGGACGCAGACCTAGCTCAGTGCTCTGAGCTCGATGCATCCCGGAGCTACCGCAGCTGCGGGAGAGGGAAGAACTCGGACTGCTAGAGCTCTGCTTATGGCCCACAGGTTTGAGGGGGAAGCATATACCACGGCTGAACCCAATGCTCATGGCAGAGACCTCGAAGCAAAGACTGAGGGAAGAAGGCTGAAAATGGTGGTTTAAGCCCTCACTGCCGAGCAGAGAACGGAGCCTTAGGCACTGAGACTAGCTGCCCCCTCCCTACCCTCCTGGAGCTCGCCCCGCCCCCACCTGCCCAGTGCTAGAAGCGGAACAGTAGCAGTGTCAGATCAAAAGAACAGAACATTTGCTGTTCTGAGAACTGTGGACCTGAGACACAGATTTGCAGCCCAACTAGTTCCGGCAAAGGGGAGGGAGCTGTGGAAGCAGGACCGGCTGTGGTGGTGGTCGCCGCCATTGCTATGGGCCACCTCTCACAACTCACCCCACCACTGGCCCCACCTATCTGGGCAGATCCCTGCAGGAGTAAACAGAACTGCTGAAACATACAGGCTCTGAATCTGGTACAGGATGAGCTTGAGAACTTCAAAAGCACTCTGCATACTCAAGGGACACTGTGCCCTGTGACCCAGGCGAACTATTAACAGAGGAGAAGCCCGTCTCCCTGGGAATCCTCCCATTGGGTGAGAAGCTGGAATAGTACAGAAAAAACATAGCACTACCATGTGAGAGAGAAAAAAAAGGCTGCAGTAGGAGAGAAAATAAAACATTCTATGAACACGTACTGGAAAACAAAAGAAAGACCTCTTCCTGTCTACCTGTTGCAGAAGCCACCAAACTCAATAACCTAGAAGAAATGGACAAGTTCTTAGACACATATAGCCTTCTTAGGCTGAACCATGAAGAACTGGAAAATCTAAACAGACCGATCACCAGTAACAAAATTGAATCAGTCATCCAAAACCTTCCCAAAAGCAAAGTCCTGTACCAGATGGCTTCCTAGTGAATTCTACCAAACCTTGAAAGAGGATCTAATACCAATCCTGTTCAAACTCTTACAAAAAAATGAAGAAGAGACAGTACTCCCCAACTCATTTTATGAGGCCAACATTACCCTGATACCAAAACCTGGTAAGGACAACACAAAAAAAGAAAACTACAGACCAATATCTCTGATGAATACAGATGCAAAAATCCTAAACAAAATTCTAGCAAATCGAATACAACAATGCATTACAAAGATTACTCATCACGACCAAGTGGGGTTCATCCCCGGGGCACAAGGATGGTTCAACATCCGCAAATCCATCAATGTGATACATCACATAAACAAAATAAAGGACAAAAATCATATGATTATATCAATTGATGCAGGAAAAGCATTTGACACGATACAACATCCATTTATGATTAAAACACTTAATAAAATAGGTATAGAAGGAAAATACCTTAACATAATAAAGGCCATATATGACAAACCCTCAGCTAATCTCATAATTAATGGAGAAAAACTGAAGCCCTTTGCTCTATGTTCAGGAACACGACAGGGCTGTCCCCTATCACCTCTGCTTTTCAACATAGTGTTGGAAGTCCTTGCCAGAGCAATCAGGCAAGAGAAAGAAATAAAAGGCATGCAAATTGGGAATGAAGAAGTTAAATTATCACTCTTTGCAGATGACATGATGCTATATATAGAAAACCCTAAAGACTCCACCAAAAAGCTATTAGAAACAATCAACGAATACAGTAAAGTTGCCGGCTACAAAATCAACGCACAAAAGTCCATTGCATTCCTATATACTAACAATGAAATCTCAGAAAAAGAAATACAAAAAACAATTCCTTTTGCAATTGCAGCAAAAAGAATAAAATACCTAGGAATGAACTTAACCAAGGATGTGAAGGACTATATGCTGAAAACTGTAAGACATTTTTGAAAGAAATTGAAGAAGACACAAAGAAATGGAAAGACATTCCGTGCTCATGGATTGGAAGAATCAACATAGTTAAAATGGCCATATTACCCAAAGCAACATACAGATTTAATGCAATCCCCATCAAAATCCCAATGGCATTATTTAAAGAAATAGAACAAAAGATCATCAGATTTGTTTGGAGCCACAAAAGACCTCGAATAGCCAAAGCAATCTTAAGAAAAAGAACAGTACTGGAGGTATCACACTTCCTGACTTTAGCTTGTACTACAGGGCTACAATAATCAAACAGCACGGTATTGGCAGAAAAACAGATACATAGACCAATGGAATAGAATTGAGAACCCAGAAATAAAACCACATAAATGTGGACAGATAACTTTTGACAAAGAAGCAAAAAACACACAATGGAGAAAAGACAGCCTCTTCAATAAATGGTGCTGGGCGAATTGGATAGCCACGTACAAAAGAATGAACCTTGACTGCTATCTGTCACCATGTACCAAAATTAATTCAACATAGATCAAAGACTTAAGCATAAGACCTGACACAATAGACTGCATAAAAGAAAACATAGGTACTAAACTTATGGTTCTTGGGTTCAAAGAGCATTTTATGAATTTGACTCCATAGGCAAGGGAAGTAAAAGCTAAAATAAACAAATGGGACTATATGAAATTTAAAAGCTTCTGCACAGCAAAAGAAACCATCGACAAAATAAAGAGGCCACCAACTGAATGGGAGAAGATTTTTGCAAACAGTACCTCAGATAAGGGGCTAATATCCAAAACATACAAGGAACTCATGAAACTCAACGATGAAAAAACAAACAACCCAATTGAAAAATGGGCAGACAACCTGAAGAGACATTTCTCCAAAGAAGACATACAAATGACAAATAGACGTATGAAAAAATGCTCAACATCACTAATCATCAAAGAAATGCAAATAAAAAACACAATGAGATATCACCTCACCCCAGTCAGAATGGCTATCATCAACAAGACAAATAGTAACAAGTGTTGGAGAGGCTGTGGAGAAAAAGGAACCCTCATACACTGTTGGTGGGAATGCAGACTGGTGCAGCCGTTATGGAAGGCAGTGTGGAGGTTCCTCAAAGAATTACGAATAGAATTACCATATGACCCAGCAATCCCTCTCCTGGGTATCTACCCAAAAAATCTGAAAACATTTAGAGATAAAGACACATGTGCTCCAATGTTCATTGCAGCTTTGTTTACGGTGGCCAAGACATGGAAACAACCAAAATGTCCTTCGATAGATGAATGGATAAAGAAGTTGTGGTATATATACACAATGGAATACTATTCGGCGGTAAGAAAAGATTATATAGGAACATTTGTGACAACATGGCTGGATCCTGAGAGTGTAATGCTGAGCGAAATAAGTCAGACAGAAAAAGCAGAGAACCATGTGATTTCACTGATATGTGGTATATAAACCAAAAACAACAAAGAACAAGGCAAACAAATGAGAAACAAAAACTCTAGACACAGACAATAGTTTAGTGGTTACAAGAGGGTAAGGGGGCTGGGGGGTGGGAGATGAGGGTAAGGGGGACAAATATATGGTGATGGAAGGAGAACTGACTCTGAGTGTTGAACACACAATGGGATTTATAGATGATGTAATACAGAATTGTACACCTGAAATCTATGTAATTTTACTAACAACTGTTCCACCAGTAAATTAAAAAAAAAACACAAGAAAAAAATCTCACAATTTACATTTCATTGATAAAAACAGTCGGTGTTAGAATCGTTTTGTGTATCAAAAGAAAAAAAAACCTGTACTAACACCTTTTATTCAGTTATGGATATTACCAGGCAAAATCAAAATTGTCAATTTTTCTAGTGGCAGTTTCTCCACACCAGAAGGTAGTTATGACTCTCAAAAAGGAAATAATTTGGGTTTTTCCTGCCTTTAAACTCTTTATCAAATCCTGTATTCCTGAAAGGCTTTTGAAACGTGTAGAAAATAAGTAAGAAGTATCCCAAATGAATGAAACATATCAAATGTTAGTAATAATGAAACACATTCCATTGGGGAAATGGCTATTTTTTAAAAATTAAAGTTTATTGAGTGCTTATTGCAAACACTCTTAAGTCTCTAAAAGTATTTTAGTGACACAAGAATATAACATATTCAGGCTGCCCTATATTAGCATATATCTTACAGACGTAGTACATACGTTCTGAGTAGTACATACGTCTAATACATCACTACTAAAATAGATATTCCAGTTGAAGCCCAATTTTTTTTCTGGATTATAGTATTAGAAACCTAACAGCCGCTTACCAACATATTCCATGTTATATCAGGAGGGAATTTACTGATTCCATTACAGCTAAAAGGCGGGGGGGGAAAAAAGCGCTTCATCCTAGAACATCAGACTATACAATCCTTTCTAGTGTACATGGAACATTCTCAAGGACAGACCATATATTGGTACATAAAACTAACCTCAGCAAATTTAAGAACATTGAAATAATACCAAGCACATTCTCTGATCACAAGGCTTTGAAATTGGAAATCAACTGCAAAAAGAAAGCAGGAGAAATCACAAATATGTGGAGATTAAACAACATACTTTTAAAGAATGACTGGGTCAGAGACGAAATAAGAGGAGAGATCAAAAGATACATAGAAGGGCAACTGGTTAGCTCAGCTGGTGAGAGAGTGCAGTGCTCTTCACAACAAGGTTGCCAGTTTGATCCCTACATGGGCCACTGTGAGCTGTGCCCTCCACAACTAGATTGAACAACTACTTGGATTGGAGCTGATGGGTCCTGGAAAAATACGCTTAAATAAATAAAAGTTTAAAAAGAAAGATATATAGAAACAAATGAGAATGAAAATACATCCTACCAAAATTTGGGGGATGTAGCGAAAGCAGTTTTAAGAGGGAAATTTATATCATTACAAGCCTATCCCAAGAAACAAGAAAAATCCCAGATAAATAACCTCATGTTACACATTAAAGAACTAGAAAAATAAGAACAAATGAAACCCAAGGTCAGCAGAAGAAAGGAATAATAAAAATCAGAGAAAAACTAAATGAAATAGAGAACAAAAAGACAATAGAAAAACTGAATGCAACAAAGAGCTGGTTCTTTGTAATGATTAATAAAATTGACAAACCCTTGGCTAGACTCACTAAGATAAAAAGAGAAAAGACACAAATAAGCAAAATCAGAAATGAAAGGGGAAGTTCCCATGGATGCCACAGAAATACAAAGGATCATCCAAGAATACTATGAAGGACTATATGCCACCAAATTCAATAACCTAGAAGAAATGGACAAGTTCTTAGAAACATATAGACTTTCTAGGCTGAATCACGAAGAACTGGAAAATCTAAATAGATTGATCAACAGTAAGGAAATTGAATCAGTCATCTGAAACCTCCAAAAGCAAAAATCCCGGTCCAGATGGCTTCACTAGTGAATTCTACCAAACCTTCAAAGAGGATCTAATACCAATCCTACTCAAACTCTTCCAAAAAATTGAAGAAGAGACAATACTCTGTAACTCATTTTATGAGGCCAACATTACCCTGATGCCAAAACCTGGTAAGGACAACACACAAAAAAGAAAACTACAGACCAATATCTCTGATGAACACTGATGCAAAAATCCTAAATAAAATTCTAGCAAATCGAATACAACAATGCATTGAAAAGATTATACATCACGACCAAGTGTGGTTCATCCCAGGGGCACAAGGATGGTTCAACAAACGCAAATCCATCAATGTGATACATCACATAAACAAAATAAAGGACAAAAATCATATGATTATATCAATAGATGCAGAAAAACGTTTGACAAGAGACAAAATCCATTTGTTATTAAAACACTTAATAAAATGGATATAGAAGGAAAGTACCTTAACATAATAAAGTCCATATATGACAAACCCTTGGCTAGACTCACTAAGATAAAAGAGGCTGTGAAGCTGGTACTTTAGCAACATGTGGTGGTATCCCAGTAACTGGAACAGCTCCACTGGGTGAAAGGTTCTTGCTGGTTACAGATGCCCAGGAAAATGTTCTCAAGTCTTCCTGCACTGTCTGAGTTATGTCTGTAGGTGCTGGGGAAGAACTCTTCTGAGCATCCTCAGGGCAGTTTCTTCCAATATTGGCTCAGACTTTTCCTCTTGGATTTCAGATACAGGTTCTCGTTCCGGTTCTGGTTCAGGATCAGCCTCTGGTTCAGCAACAGGTTCTTCTAAATGTTCTTCCAAGTCATTTTTGACAGTCTGATCACAGAAAGTTCCAGAATCATCAGGTACAACCTCAGGTGTTTGTTGTCTTTCTTCAGGTTCCTTTACTTCTTCCTCAGATTCCTCCTGAGGCTCAGTGGCAAAGCTACCAAGGACCACATCTTGGTATCTGAACATATCATTGTGAATGTAGTACTTATTTGCAACCGAGTCCTCAGGAGCAAGGACAAATGTCTGCATGAATCTCCTCAAAATCTGGTTGTTTTTAGAGAGGAACCCCATCACCTGGACCATCACATCATCATTCAGAGTGGCATGAGCATCAACATGGTGAATGTTAGTGTGGCTACTGGTGAAGTTTTGTGACATCACTTTACTATAGATTTCCTTCTATCCATAGACTGCATCTGCTGGCTTTCCATTTGAATGCAGTTCCCCATCAACATAAGAAGAGTTCTTTCCATAAAATCTTTGTAGCATGTCTGGGGCTTGGTTCAGCAGTGTGTAATGCTGTCTCACACAAATTCCCACCCAACCAGCAGGGGACTAGGCTTGTACATAACAATTTATTTGGTCAGTTCAACTGTCTGTATGCCTTTGACCATGCCACTCTACCGCTGAGCCTCCAAGTCCACTGTAAAATGAGGAAAATCATTGTACCTACTTCATTGGGTCATTGTAGGAGTAAATGAGAGTCACACAAGTTGTTCAGCACAGTGCTGTGTGGCTGAGTGGGAGAGGAACGAGCTTTGCTCCACAGGATTACAGAAAGCAAAAACCCCTCATGCAACTGCTCTGCCAGACTTTCTTTGTTTTTGATGACTTTGACAGTTTTGAGAAGTACTGGTCAATATCGAATTTTGTTTGATGTTTTTCTCATGATTAGACTGAGGTTATAAGTTTTGAGGAGGAAGATCACAGAGGTAGATGCCATTCTTATCAGATCACATCAAGGGTATATACTATCAACATGATTTATCACTGCTGAGATTGACCTTGATCACCTGGCTAAAGTAGTAGTGGTCAGGTTTCTCCACTACAAAGGTACTCATTCTTCTCCCTTCCCAACTGTACTCTTTGGAAGGAAGTTACAATGTGTAGCTCTTTCTTAATAGGCAGGGATTTACGCTCCTCCTCTTTAACAGAGGAGTATCTCCATAAATTATTTGGAATTTTTCTGCATGTGAGATTTGTATCTTCTTCCCTATTTGTTTGTTTATTCTATCATTTCTTTATATCAAAATGAAATTATGGATATTTATTTTACACTTTCGTTATAATTCAATACTTCCCCAGCCCTAGACTCAGCAATTTCTCCAAGGAACCAAGGAACTTTGGTTCCTTTTATTGGAGAACGGTATTAGGAGCCAAGATCTGGGCACTAGGTGTGTTCCATCTGAATAAACTTTAATCTGATCACAAACTTATAATTTTGGAGTAACATGGTTGCTTTTTGTATGAGTCAGGGTTCAACCAGAGAGGCAGGACCAGTAGGAGATATATATTAATAGATTTATTGCAAGGAATTGGCTTCTGCAATGGTGGGGCCAGATTAGGCAAATTGGGAACTTATAAGGCAGGCCTTCAGGAAGGGCAGATAGGACCTCACAGGTGTGGGCTGCCCACAGGTGGGACTGTAGGCTAGCCAAGTTGACATATCTTTCTTTTTTTTAAGATTTTTTATTGGGGAGGGGGAACAGGACTTTATTGGGGAACAGTGTGTACTTCCAGGCCTTTTTTTTTTCCAAGTCAAGTTGTTGTTCTTTCAGTCTTAGTTGTGGAGGGTGCCGTTCAGCTTCAAGTTGTTGTCCTTTCAGTCTTAGTTGTGGAGGGCGCAGTTCAGCTCCAGGTCCAGTTGCCGTTGCTAGTTGCAGGGGGCACAGCCCACCATCCCTTGCGGGAGTTGAACCGGCAACCTTGTGGTTGAGAGGACAAGCTCCAAACAACTGAGCCATCCGGGAGCTCAGCAGCAGCTCAGTTCAAGGTGCTGTGTTCAATCTTAGTTGCAGGGGGAGCTGCCCACCATCCCTTGCGGGACTCGAGGAATTGAACTGGCAACCTTGTGGTTGAGAACCCACTGGCCCATGTGGGAATCGAACCGGCAGCCTTCGGAGTTAGGAGCATGGAGCTCTAACCGCCTGAGCCACCCGGCCGGCCCCTTGACATATCTTTTGTTGCTTATGCTTTTGAGGTCAAATCTGTGATTCCATTGCCAATCAACACCTATTTTTTGAGCACCTTCCATTTACCAGAAACGGGATACTATGGTGAATAAGACAGACTTTGGTCCCTGCCCTCATGGAATTTAAGTCTAGTGGGGGCAGGGGAGATATTAATCTAATAACTCCTTGAATAATTTCTCAAGTGTGACAAGGGCTATCAAAAGGAGCAGAATGAGTGAGGTGCTAACCTGAGGGGCAAGGAAGGCTTCCCCAAGGTGATGACGTTTAAACTGATATCTGCAGAATGAGTGGGAGTGGGCCAGGTGAATGGGGCGAAGAATAGAGGGAGGAGTGTTTCTGGAGAGGGAACAGCATGTAGGAATCCTAGAATTCAGAAGAACATGGTTGTTTCAAGGAGCAGCAAGGATGGCTGTGTGGCTGCAGCACAATGAGGAAGGGTGAGTAGGGAAGGGATGAAATGATTTAGGGAGAAAATGTAAAGTGAAAAGAAAGTTTCTGGGACTTCAGCCTGATAAACACCAGCAACTAAAGCCATAGGAGTTCATGGAAGACTAGAGAAGAGAATTTCAAGGTGGAAGACCTAGCCAACTTTGGCCAATGAGGCCAAGAAGTGAACTAAGGACTTGCATTTGGCATATGGGAAGTTATCATGGGAGACCTTTGAGGAAGCAATTGTGCTGGCATGATGGAGACAGAAATCAGAATGTGGATTGTTGAGGAGTGACTAAGAGGTGGGGAAATGGGAGGTAAGGAAAGAGAGGAGACCTCTCTGAGAGGTGTTGGCTATGAAGAGAGTCACAAGATTGGGCTGGAAGGCTGGGGTTGACTTGAGTCTGTTTGTCACTTAAAGGACTTTGCTCCTAGGCACTCAATAAATGTTATTGCACTAAACTAAACTGAGGGTGAGCTTGAAGACACAGGAGAGGGACAATTGGCGGAATAAGGCTCTGGGAGGAGATAGGTTTGAGAGCATAAGTTAAAGTTTGAAAGGAGACAGGCATGCTTCTTTGTTAAAATGAAGAGAAAGAGTGAAGACACAGAGGCTGGGTGTGGAATGTAGGGTATTTTGGGTTGGATGGGAGGGAGGCATTTCCAGATAATGTGGTCAGGAGATAAAGGACTTGTATACTTTTATTCTCTTCAAAGGATTTCACGTTTAGCTCTGACTCGTTTATGACGTTATCTAGAAACAGTATCTAACTTATTTAATATTTTATAGGTACTTACTTGTTAAGTTGCTGCTTTTACTTCTTTTGTGGCCTGAGAACAAGGTAAGGCACCTTGATACAATTATGTCTAAAGTAAAAGAATGTCGATTTTGAAGAACATCAACCAGAAGAACCAACAGGGCCTTTGAGAAACAGCCACTCATCTGGCACAGATAAAATAACTTGCAATCAATGTGGACATATTTTAGAGATGGGATAATACCATACAGGTGACCACAAGATTCCTCCTGGACTAGGCCAGCAGATAAAATAGTTACACCCACAAGAGTCTGTGGAGCACCTTTCAATTTTTCCAAACAACAGCTGTTATTTCCTATTTCCTTTGTGTCCTGCAGCATTTTAGACTTACACATATATTATCTCCAATCCTCAGGACAACCCTGCAAGGGAGATTGTATTGTTCCCATTTTGGTGATGAGGAAATGGCAACTCAGAGGTGAATGATTTGTTTAAGGTCACTAGTCAGTAGTTTTGAATTTTGCTCCAGGGACCGCTGGGTAGGGGGTGGGGAGGTCCCAACCCAGCTTCAACCTGACCAGCACTGACTGCTTTTGTTAGTTATATACATGGGGCTTCGAGGTAAGCTTCATTAGAGCAAAGGCTATGGAGAAGAAACAAATGTTTGAAAACTACTGCCCTCCATAGGGGTCTTTGAACGTCTCAGCTGAAGAATGACTTTTCTTGAAGAGTTTCTCCAGAATCGCTTTCCTTGTGTGACGTGTTTTTCCCCAGTTGTCTCTGCTGGCACATCCATCCTCCATGTGACTGGCAGAGTGATTTTTCTAAAATCTCATGTTACTCCTTTGCTTGGAAACCTTCTATCGCTCCCAGCTACCCTTAGGTAAAAATCAATAGTCCTCTTTTAGCATGACATATGAGACCCTTAGGGAATCTGGACTCCCATCTACTTCTCTAGCTTTGCTATTAATTACTCTCTAGCTCCCACCTTTCCGCCAAACTGGCTGACTTATATTTCCTGATACTTGCTGTGCTCACCCATACATACTCTAGTGCTCTAGTGGCTCTGCCAGGAGGCCACTCCCACCTCTCCAGTGACCATCTCCCACTCACCCGGTGCCTCAGGTCAAGAATTATCTTCCTCCCTGAAAGCCTTTCCTGCACCTTTCAGCCTGGGTCAGGCCCTACACTCTGTGCAGCACCCCTCCCCCCCATGTTTACCAGCCACATCCCAGCTTTGGTCTCCTTTTCTTGTCCCTAGGCTCCATTAGAATGCAGATTTGCATTATCTGCTTAACTCTGTTTTGCTCCCCTGGAAAGAAGTTTCTCAGGGAAATTTGTTCTCTTGGTGTAAGCATACCACTCTTGCCCCGAAGAGCATACCAGAAATGCCAATGGCTTGATGTTAGGCATGGAGAGTTTTCAGCATGGGAGTTTGTCCCCTGCAGCCAAACCTCAATTTCACATGGAGGAGGTAGGCTAGGCAATATCACATGATGAGAAAAATCTGTGGGGAAGAATAGGTGACTATGGGAAAAACTATGAAATTTGCTCTCAAACCTTCCAGCTGACTTGGTTTTCACTTTGGAGAGCAAGGCGGATGCTGGTTGCAGGTCCCCAAATCTGCTAATAGTTAAGATGCTTAGGTTCAAAGTTTGTCTATGAAAAGGGGACAACTATTATAAGTGTCCTTTGAATGTTGGGCAAAGGTGCACACCAATCTTCCCTCCAAGCCAGAAACCTGCTGATTTAGCCATGTGGCAGGAAGGCCCTGCCATGACAGCCTTCACCAAGCCCAACTCTCCTTGGCAGCTGTCAAAACGCAGGTTGTGGAGCAGAAACCGCCATCCTGGATCAGTTAACCAATTTGTATCTATAAAATGGGCACAAAAGGTGGAGAGGGGTTAGGCCAGCTGCTGATACCAAATGCCGGAAGCTAGGAACTGCTCACCCTCTTCCCTTCAAACATCAAAGTTCATTTAGAAGAAGAAAAAGGAAATGCTAAATTACACTGTATAAATATGTTTAAGGTGTATTTCCTAGCGACATGGAACAGGCTGAAAACATCAGTAGGAAGGGTTTGGATCACTTCATGGATGAGAAGAAAATAATGGGTTATTAAGGGAAGGTGGGATCATTTGGGGGTACAGAGGAAGTAATAAAAAAGGGTAAACAGGTTGGCCAAGCAGAGATGGAAATCAGGATGGATAGGCTCAAGGTGGTGTTTCTGTGTTCTGTGATGACTCAATTACTCCCTGGTGTTCAAGGACTGCGATGGGAGGGCTGGGGACACAACAGTCCATTGCAAGGGTTATCCAAGCCTCCAGGGATACAGCACTATTTTCAAAATACACTGTTCTCTAAGGCAGCATGGAATCCTAGTCTCCAACTGCACTTCCCTGCTTTCAGCTCTACGTCTAAATGGGTACAACTTTCCAAACTACAACTTGTATATTAAATGTAACTTAAAAAACCAGTGCTGATGCTTAAAGCCCTATCTTGGAAAAAAGTGCCAGCGAGTGTGTCTCATTGGTGGGCAGAAGTCCAGGTAAATGACATGAATCACCACAAAATATCAGATAGATATATTAGGAAGCTTTTCCCTTTTACCAGCTCTCTGCCCCATACAGACAACTACTCTAGGAGGAAACTTGTGCAAGAGGCCAGACCTAGATGCTCAAGAGCCCAGTAGGTAAGTAAATTGTGGGTCTCTACTCAGAGCCAAGATGAAAGTAGCTCCTTCAGTGCACATCTCTGCCATTTGCTCTGAGAATGAGGTCCAGAGCCTGCCCTGGATCACTAGGTTATGGCCATGGGTGGGTGACCTCTTCCCTGCAAACGTAGGAAGCTTCCCCCTAGGTGGTGAATGAAAAAAAAAAGTAACACAAAGGACAGCTTTGTCATGCGAAAGGAAAACAGAATTCCACTTTAATATGCTTAAGAAGTCATCCGTGTTACATTAGAAAAGGTACCGGTAAGGCGTGGTTGCTTCAGGAGCCGGGTGCCGGGGGCTTACTATGGCAGCACAAAATGACCCTTAATAACCAAGTGAAGCCTGAAGTTATGCGCTTCCTCCGCATCAGTGGTTTACAGTCTTAACTCATTCTTCTAGCAAATGTTTCCTAATAAACCCAGAGCTTCCGCCTGCTCAGAAATGGCTACTGGAAGCTTAACTTTCCCTCCCCCAACCAGGACCACGTTTCTGCTCCTAACTCCTTTTGGGATTCGGCGCCAGGACAGCTTAGTCTTTGCTCCTTCTGGGTTAGGGGGGCCCTGGTCCCCGGGTCTCCTGGCCAGTGGCTGCAGGAGACCTGTGACAGGTACCTGAGACAGACCACCGAGGTGATCTGCTCCTGGAAGGCCCGGTGCACTCGGCCACGTCCAAGGTACTGCCCCATCGGTGGGACCCGGGACAACCAAGGACCGAGGTCTCGCCATAGCCTGGCAGTCCCTCCGCGCTTATCAGCCTAAGTCTCCCTCAACGGTCCTTGAAGAAGGGGAACATTTGACGAAAAAAGCCTTGAATTTGCGCTACCCGGCTGCTGGTGGAATCCTTCTTGCGGGGCAACGCCGCTGCTCTCGCTGTTGTCTCCATGGCCGTCGCACCCACTGTGCTCTGAGTCTTTCTCAGCGTCCACGCGGCGGCGCCGCTGCTGTTGTTGTTGGAGTTGTTCCGCTCGCAGCCGCCCGCGGTCTCCCAGTCCTCGGCCCCCGACAGCTCCCGCAGGCTGCGGGGCGCGTCGGGCCGCAGGTAGTGACAGGCCCGGTGGCCACTGTGGTCGCGGTGCGTGGGGTCAGCCCCCAAGGCGCCCACCAGCACCTTGATGACCAGGTCGTGGCCCTGCTGGGCCGCCAGGTGAAGGGGCGTGAGGCCGCCACTCCCCGGGGCGCTCACTTCGAGCCGCAGCCCCCGGCTCTGGGCGAAGTTGTGCGCCAGGATGAGCTCCTCGTGGCGCCCGTGCTTGGCCAGCCAGTGCAGCACCGAGTAGCCAGTGATCGGGTCGCTCCGCAGCAGCAGCCCTGGCTCCGCTTCCAGCAGCTCCCGCAGCTCCTCAAAGCGGCCCTCGGCGGCTGCCAGTATCCACGCGTGCTCCCGGGGCTCCAGGCACAGTCTGCTGGCGCCCGCTCCGTTCGGCCCACCCGGGGGCTGCTCCTCAGCGCGCTCCTCTGACAGCCACCCGGCAGAAGCCGCCCCTTGTAGCCCCAGCAACTCCCTCAGCGCTCCCCGCCGGCGCCCCGAGCCCGCTCCCGAGAGCGTCAGCGAGCCGTGGAAGGGGGGCTCCCGGGAGGCGGCGGAGCTTCCCGGGTACCTGCCCAGGCTGCGGGCGTCCACTCTAGAGGGGCGGGGCTGCGGGTCGCTTCGCAGGCTCAGAGCGCTCCGTGTCAGGGAGGCCCTGGGCGCCGGGGTCGCGGCCCCTCGGGGCTCAGCCATGGTCCTGCAGCTCCGCTGAGGTCCCCGCGTCTAGCGTTCGCGGCCCTTCCCGGGCCCCACTGGGAGAGGAACTGGCGCTGGTGTTGGGGAAGGAAGCGTCTTGAGCAATTGGGCTCGGAGGGAGGGAGGGAGCAAATGAGGGGAGGGGAGGGAAGCAGTGAGTGAGCTAGCAGGGGGAGGGCCGCAGCAAGGGCGTGGGGGCGTGGAGGGGTGGGAGCTCTGGCGGAGTCCCAGGGTAAGCCCCTGTCCCGCACCCGGGGTACCGCCGCCACCTCCGCTCCCGGGATCGCGGACCGCCCGCCTCAAACGGCCAGGTGAGCTGGGTAGCCCCGCTTCCCGGCCCCCGCGGGCAAAGGAGGGGCGGGCGCCAGAGAGGGCTGCAGGCGGGCCCAGAGTGTCGCCCGGAGCAGCCCTGCTGCCCCAGCAGCCCTTCTCGACATCCCTGCAGCAGCTGGGGTGAAGAGGCTCGAGAGCGCCCCCTCCCCGGCGGGCTGAGCTCGGCTGCCAGCCAAAGCCCAGAGCGAGAGCCTGGAGCTCCAGGGCGCTCGCTCCCCTCCCCCTTCCTTAGCCGTCCCTCTTATCTCCTCAGGAGTCGCCCTGCACTTTGTCCCCGAGCCGCCTTTGTGTCGTGCCTAGCATTTACAGAAGCGGCCGGCTGCCCGTTGTGAGGCGGGTTCGCCTCCTCTGCCCTTTGTGCCGTCTGGACCCTTCCCGCGGAGTCCCGAGCTACGCTGGATTGCTGCAGAGAAACCCGAGACAAGAGCCGAGGCAGAAGCCCTGCCTGGGAACCGAATAGGGGTATTCCCCTGCCTCCCCGCAGGTCCTTGCTCCGTCCTCTTTTCCCCTCTTTAACTTCTCCTAGGTTGGCTTGAAGAAGCAGGTGCAGGTGAATCTGAGTTAGCCCTCTTCAGAGATGTCTCCCTCGGGGACCTGGTGATTTCTGTGAATTCAGAGCTGAGGGGCTTTTAAAAGAGGAAGATATTTTACCTTTTTACTCCTAACGCTGGCATCCTCTTTGCTCGTTCCTTCCCTCAATAAATGGTAGCTTTTGCCTCCTGCCCCCCTCACTCCCATGTTAGGGAGTTCAGTCAATAAGCAACCTGGAGCCATAAAAGGTTCTTGAGGCAGAGAGGGACAGCCATAATTAACAGTGGTGTTTAGGAAGATGATTTTGGGAGAAGCAGAGGCAGAAAGCCAGGAGGCTGTTCCAATAGTCTAGGCCAGAGGAGATAGGGGCTTAGGCCAAGCCAGTCCACTCCAGTGGGCCCAGGTAGGTATGATGGAAGGTATCAGAGGTTTTTTCTCCTTGGCCCTCAAATATTTGGGATCAGCCCTAAATATCTCAAGCTTTCCTTCATGACAGACTATGCATTTGTAATCCATTTTTGAACATTTACTATGTGCCTGGCACTGTGCTAGATGATTTATATATGTTAACACAGTTTGAAGAGTGGTTAGGCCACTTACCCAAGGTCACCCATCAGGAAGTGGCAGAGCAGGTCTGTGTGACACCATAGCCTTTGTTCTGGCACAGAGGAACTGGCATTCAGGCCAGGCTTATCGAATGCAAATCACTCACACGAGCCCCAAGTTTCAGTCAAAGGGATGGACTTGTCCTAACCTAAGCATATCTTGAACTTGACTAGGACATCCACCTAGAATGTCCTCCCTCACAGCTTCTGTCTAGTGAAGTTCTTTTCCCTGTCCTTCAAGGTTGGCCTCAGTTTCTACCTTTTCCAGTAAGCCACCTCTGATTACCCCAGCCCAGAGTAATCCCTTTCCTCCCTCCAATCATTTGTTTGTATTACTCCTTTGGCACCTGGCACAGACTGCCTTGTGTTGTATTTCTCTCCTTAATTAAACTCTACACTCTTTGATTACTGTTATACTATCCTTGTGCACCTAGTAGGTGTGTGAGAAATATCTGTTACCTTGTTCTGGGTTGGCAGCCTGGAAAAATGTGATTGTGTGTATATGTGGTGGGGGCATTTTATGTTTGTGTCTGGGGGTGTGTCTGCAGCCAGAACCTTGATGCTCACTCCCACATTTCTGCCTCAGATTGAATCTGCCCGACACCAAAAGCAACTCATAGATTTGGTCAATTCATTAAAAAAATAATAGTGATCAAGTGGTTCATTCATGGAGCCCACTAGCCAAAGCTACCTCCTGGTCTTTGCTAACTCCTCAGAGGCAAAGGCCAGGCCCAGGCCCAGGCCCAGAGTGGGCCCCAAGCTTTCAGGCTTTTATTTTCAAAATGAG
The DNA here is from genome assembly GCF_036562045.2 of Rhinolophus sinicus. Lineage (NCBI taxonomy): Eukaryota > Metazoa > Chordata > Mammalia > Chiroptera > Rhinolophidae > Rhinolophus > Rhinolophus sinicus. The sequence continues at coordinate 82,562,713 of NC_133768.1, read as the reverse complement.
CCATGACTGACAAGCAGTTACTTCCGTTGCTCTGGAAACTCCCCTCCGAAACCCCAAATCTGTAAACACCAAACCACACACATGCACACACACTTCCAGAATATGCAAACAGCTGCAGCAATATTTTTTTAAATCAAAATGCCAACATGGAGACTGCAGGATTGAAGAATGTTTGGACTATTAATTTTCCTCACCACTAAGCAGGCAATTCCCTTCGCTATCAGCACTAATAATATCTCTGGTTCCAGTTCAAAGACTGCAAATGCAGTTACCTGACCAGTGCCACAGACCCATGATGCACGTGCCCTTGCTTAACTCTGTTGCCAGAGACTAAAGCCACAGTGCCTCCCTAACAACTCATTTAATCTTTACTTAGCAAGTGCTTTCTATCCTAGGTCACCAGCTGCACGCACGGTTCCCCAGAATCCCAGCACCCATCTCTATTTCAGTAGAGAGGGTCTCTGGGAGTGTGTGGGGGGGTGCAGATAGAGGGATCAGAAATCGGAAGGGATAGTACCAACCCTCCTAAAATGAAGATGCCAGTCACCTGAGGCAACTGCTCCCCTTTAAGGGAGAGGGGCAAAAATCCCTCAAGCCCTGGGATAGAGCCTCCCCAAAACTTAGATGTAGGGTGAGTATTTGCATTTGAGATGGTGGTACCTGGTGTCTTTTACAAACAGCAGCCTCTCTAATGTATTTATAGGTTTGTTTACAGACCCTGGACTATTTAAACTAGAAGAGACCTTAATGCCTCATTGGTCGTTTCTTCATTTTCCAGAGGAGGTTTAAATAATTGTCAGAGAGGGCCTGCCCAGTGTCTCAGGCGGTTAGAGCTCCTAACTCCAAAGGCTGCTGGTTCGATTCCCACATGGGCCAGTGGGCTCTCAACCACAAGGTTGCTGGTTCAACTCCTCGAGTCCTGCAAGGGATGGTGGGCTCCGCCCCCTGCAACTAAGATTGAACACAGCACCTTGAACTGAGCTGCTGCTGAGCTCCCGGATGGCTCAGTTGGTTGGAGCGCATCCTCTCAACCACAAGGTTGCCAGTTCGACTCCCGCAAGGGATGGTGGGCTGTGCCCCCTGCAACTAGCAACGACAACTGGACCTGGAGCTGACCTGCGCCCTCCACAACTAAGACTGAAAGGACAACAACTTGACTTCGAAAAAAGGCCTGGAAGTACACACTGTTCCCCAATAAAGTCCTGTTCCCCTTCCACAATAAAATCTAAGAAAAAAAATTGTCAGAGAGGATGGCAAGAGGCAGATGAACTTAAAGCTGAACTGTTGGGCATACATTGAAAATCAATATCGATTAAGAGAGAGAGGCTCAAAAATCTTATTGGAAGTCAATGGGAATACATTGTTCTGCAAAAAATTAATTTACACGCAGCTTTTCAAAACATGCACCTGAGGAGAAGCCAAAGGCACATATCTCCAGCTTTCAGTGGAGTTTGCCAGTGGGGCTTATGGATCCAGAAAAATCCACAGACGCAAACAGGTGAGAGGTGAATATGGGAAGTAAAGTCCTTCACAAGCTACCATAACCCTCGCTGATGGAGGGAACAGAGAATTTTTTTCTCTTTTTTTCTTTCTTTCTTTCTTTCTTTCTTTCTTTCTTTCTTTCTTTCTTTCTTTCTTTCTTTTTTCCTTTTTTTGGCTTAAACAACAGAAACTTATTTTTCACAGTACTGGAGATTTGAAGTCTAAGATCAGGGTGCCAGCAAAGTCATATTCTGGTGAGAGCCCTTTTCTGGTTTGAAGATGGCTGCCTTCTGGCTATGTGCTCACATGGTGAAGAGAGCTCTCCTGTCTATTCCTCTTTATACAAGGGCATTTACCACAGAGAACATTCCTGAGGTTCCAGGTATAAAATATATATTTCCTTCTTCCAAAGACCTGCGCTGATAGCATCACATGATTTTCAGTGAGAGAGCAAGCCATGAGATAGAAAGCTTCTTTCCCACTGAGCAAAAGAGTGTGTGGCTGTGATAGTGCGAGTGTATGTTTGAGTGTGTGTGTGTGTGTGTGTGTGTGTGTGTGTGTGTCATGTGGGGCAGCCTGCGTGGTCTATGCTCCCGCTCCCCACACAAGAACGCAGGACATGGTGAAGCCAAAAAGGAACACCCACGGAGCCATAGGTAGGGGAGTCATACCACTATAGTCTCGCTGGAGGCTGGATTCACACGACGTGGGACCTGCTGTCCGCTTTTCTGCCAACCGACCGACGACTCTCCTCGACTCTACTCCACAACACAGCCGCAGCAGTTATATTAGTGGCCAGTGGCTCAAGGGTTACAGCTGATGGCCAACTAGTCACAGCTGATGGCCATCTACTACCTGAGCCAGCACCTTTCCACGTTAGGCCGAGAGCCTGGAAGCTGCTCTCTGGGGCTCTGTCCCCACAGTGTGTGTGTGTGTGTGTGTGTGTGTGTGTGTGTGTGTGTGTGTGTGTACACACACTGCCAGATGTCACTGTCTCTGGTTGTCATTTGCCCCTTTCCAAGTGCCAGGGCTTTACATGAGAAGACTCCTGTGAAAGGTTTAACATTCGGAATAACTTTTCCTTAGGCTATAGAACAAATCATTTAGTAAACACTTTAAAAATTCTTTCTTGGTACTTTGGAATTACCTTTTTCCCCAGTCCTTTGGTAAAATGTAATGTACTTTTTAGAAAAAAGTTATGATCTTACTTTGGGAGCTGGTTAAGCTTGGAATAATAGAGGTGGTAGGACCAAGTTGACATCTGTGAACCAGGAGACCAGGGTTTCTCAAAATGACTAAGGAGTAAGGGGTGTGAAGGGAGCAGAAAGAAATCTTCAGGCCTGAGTGCAAGCAGGAAATCTGTCAACGACTATGGAATGCAGTGGCTTAACTGGAGTCCAAGTGCCAAGCATGGGCCCTGAAGTGTGATGAGAAAAAAATTTTCCATGACACGTTTTATTGATACTGCCATGAAAAGACCTAAAGTGTGGAGACACACGAGGGTGCTGTAACCAACTAGAGATTGAGAAAACCAGAAAGGTCACACAGATTTCAACCTGGGAGGAAAGAGTCACTGCAGACCCTTTGTTGATGTGAATTCAGGTTTTTACCCAGGATCAGGTGGCTCACCCTTGGCCCTTAAGTAGAGACAAGGAAGGAGGTGCTAGATCAGGGGCTGTGGTGAGAAGGTCAGGGTGTCCTGTCATCTTGAAGAGAATGTGAACAATCTGGAGAGAGGGAGGATGGTGAGCAGAACAGGGTGTTTCCTTACTTTATTTAAGAGGAATTGGTGTCTGTAATATGTAAAGCTTGAAATAATAATCCCTTATGGTTTTCAAAGTGCTTTTATATTTTTAAATTATCTCTTTGACCCAGGTAACAAGTCTGTGACATAAATAGAAAAGACAACATTTATATCCAATTCACACACAGGCTGAGAGAGGTTAAGTGACTGACCAGAGTCACATAGCTCGAAAGCGGTAGAGCAGAGTCTGTGCTTATGCCTCTGTGTCATATTGTCATATTCATTTGGGTATGGTGGGCAGAAACAGCCCTTAACAACATTGTGCAGTAAGTGAATGTTGTCCTTGGTGACTTCTGCCTTCCATTTCTGACATCCAGACACTGTGTCCCAAATAGCCCAATGTTACACTCCCTAATAATACGGATAATAGCTACCTGCTGGTATTGAGTACTTTGGTGCCTGGCAGGCTTTGTGCCAATCATTAAACATGCATTATCATACATGAAAATTAATAGTAGCTGTATTCACAATAGCCAAAAGATAAAAGAACCCCATGTCCATCAACAGATGACTGGATAAATAAAATGTGGTATATCCATGCAATGGAATATTATTTGGTCATAAAAAGAAACTAAATAATGATACACGCTACAACATGGAAGAACCTTGAAAGCATTATGCTAAGTGGAAGAAGTCAGACAGAAAAGACTGCATATTGTTGATTCCACTTATATGAAATGTCTGGAAGAGGCAAATCCATAGAGACAGAAAGTAGGTTAGTGGTTACCTCGGCTGGGAGGTGGGTTGGGGAGGGAAAAGGCTAATGGAGAGTGACTGCTAATGGGTACATGTTTCTCTTTGGGATGTGAAAGGAAAGTGTATCTTTTAGTTTGAAAACTGTTTTAAGGATTTTGTCACAAAATAACCAGCCAACCTCTGCCTGGTACCAAAATGACAAAGGGAGAGTTACTCCCTATTTTGTTACAAAATAGAATACTGTAAAGATTTTACTGTATATCAAAAATCTAGTTTCTATACCATATTGACTCAATAGCACTTTGCATATTTCAAGCTTCGTTATCTTTTCTGTAATAGCTTGCCAACTTTTTCAGTAAAGTTACCTTGAAGTCCTCCTGCACCTTTTGAAAAAATTCCTGTCAAAGCAGTACTTTATAGTGTAAAAAATTGAATTTCCAGTTTTTCTATAAGACAGTTTGAAAATTAAACAAGTCATTTTCTGTTCAGACTATATCATCTTTACATCTTTCCTTTAATAGTCCACAAAAAGAAGTTCTTTGTGGATTTCATTATTGAAATGGAATCTAGCAAATACAAAGCTGAAAATGTTAGAAACATTTTATCCAGCTATACAGCAAACCTCCCAAACTGTATCATTTATTCCAATACTGTTTGTTCAAATCTTAAGTGATTTTTTTCTAGATGTCTTCCAATAGTATTTGCTGACAAAGGAATGGATTTTAGTTTGTCACCATATTGTTTCACATGGATTTATTTTGACCATTTTTACCACGATAAGAAAAATAAGTGTTTTCCCAAAGGATCTGTGAACTTTCGTTTTTCATTATTTAGTAAGAAACTTCCAATGAAGCTTCTTCTGAACATGTATGTTTACGTTTAGTGAGATTTAATAAAGTACTATATTGAAAATGACACGTTAAACATTACTGAAAAAATAGTAGAGATTTATCTTTATGGTCTGATTTTCTTTTCTGCAAATATGACATACATGTAGAAAAGTACACAAATCATAAGTGTACAGCTTTTTACAAATTGAACACACTTGTGTAACCAGAACCCAGATCAAGAAATAGACTATCACAGCACCCAGAAGTCTCGTTTGCACCCCTCCCTTTTATTACCCTTTCAGTTTCTGTTGCTGTATAACAAATCACCCCAAAACTTCGTGGTGAAAAAATAACCATTTTATTATTCTGATGGATTCTGTAGGTCAAGAATTCAGTCAGGCTACATGGGGATGGCTCGTCTCTACTCCATGACATCAGGGAGTAGATCCATGGGAAGATATGATGGCTGGAGGTGACTGGACACCTGGGACCTGGAATCATCTGGAGATGTCTTTCCTCACATGTCTCTCATTACATTATGGCTATTTGGCTGGGTGGGACATCAGCTGGGGCTGCTGACCAGAACACTTATAGGTGGCCTCTCTTAGCCAAAAGGCTGAGAAATGATATATATAGGTGGTCTTTCTATGTGGTTATGATCTAGCTTTGGAAGTGGGGCAGCATCACTTCCACCATACTCTGTTGTCTCAGATTCAAGGGAAGGGGGCATAGACTTTTCCTCTCAAAAAGAAGAGTGTCAAAGAATTTCTGGGCATGTTTCTGTTTCAAAGTTGCCATGAAAAGTAAATACCATCTTAACTACCACCACAGATCATTAAGCATCCATATTGAAGATGCTTAGATTTTAAAGATCTTGTTGATCACAGTTGCTTCATATTATTATTAACTAATGTATCAAGGCAAAGTACACACTTAAACTGGGTTTGTTATTAACAAAGTGGATGTGAATCATACTTTAAGTAGGTTTCTTGATTCTTTCTTTCTTTTTTAATTTATTGGGGTGACAATTGTTAGTAAAATTACATAGATTTCAGGTGTACAATTCTGTCTTACATCATCTATAAATCCCATTGTGTGTTCACCACCCAGAGTCAGTTCACCTTCCATCACCATATATTTGATCCCCCTTACCCTCATCTCCCACCCCCCACCCCCCTTACCCTCTGGGAACCACTTCTTTCTTTCTTTTTTTAAGGCTGCTTTCTTACCAGAACCAATTCGTTCATTGTTGCTTTTACTTTGCATTGGGGCTGATGAAAAGCTCATACTAGCAATGGAAGATTAATCAGTTTTGCCATTTTCCTATTGTCTACTTGTATTTGTATTCTTCATATTATCTTCATTCAGACTGTGGTTTATTTATAGGATTTTTTTCAAGCCACTTTTCCATTTATGGAGGATTGGTTTAGTTAAAACCAGATGTTATAATCTGTAAATTCACAACCCAACACAGAAATTGCATAATTTTGGGATAGGCTAAAAATAGAATGAAAGGAGGGTGGGTGCCACCATCAACCCTTCTGTGTTGTGGAGTTCCTATTCCTCCTTCAGGATGTCCATCAGAGACTATCTAACAAATAGACCATGTGAGGGTGCCAGTGTCACCCCATGTCTTGTTTACATTACAATTTAATTCCTTTTATCTTTTTGTTACAAAATAAACTTAAAAAGAAGTTCTAATATTGGCTTCCCACACCTCAATGAATCATCTTGCACACTGCACTTTGGAGACAACTGGCTCATTGTGTTGGTTCCATTTTACAAATGAGGCAACTGAATTACTGACAGGTGAAGAAACTTACTCAAGGATACATAGCTAGTGTGTGATGGAGAGAGTATTCAAACAGGTCTATTTGACTCCAATGCCCATTCTCCTTCTATTACGACCAAAAGCTTCTGGCTGATAGCAGACACACAGTTTCTGGTTTCAGACACCAAATGGGGTATGACTGCTGAATCTTATTCTCCCAGCAGAGGACACGTTTCTCTGCTGAATGGTCTATGGCAGAGTAGGAGTTATGATTAGAGGGAGGATGTGGGCATAACTGGAATCTAACTACCAGTCATTGGGTACTTACTATATGCAAGACAGGCACAGAGCTGAGCCCTGGATCTTCCCCACAGCCCTGTGAGGTAGCTATGAGTGTTATCTCCATTTTACAGGTGACAAAATGGAGTAGGTGGCCATGCTGGCATTCCAAGGCAAAAATGGAATGACTACTAAACCTAGGTTCTCAACCAATACATAGTGTCATGCAGGGTGTCATGCGGGGGTCTCTGGTCCCGCTCCCCACATAAGAACACAGGACATGGTGAAGCCAAAAAGGAACACTCATGGAGCCATAGATAGGGGAGTCATAACACTATATTCTCGCTGGCAGCATCCTCCTCTCTGCAATCCGCAATCCACAATCCGCCCTTGCTAGCCTCCATTTTCTGCTAGCGTAGCCACAGCAGTTATATTAGTGGCCAATGGCTCACTGGTTACAGCTGATAGCCAACTAGATACAGCTGATGGCCATCCACTCACAGTTGATGGCCATTTACTACCCAAGTGAGCACCTTTCGACGTGAGGCCGAGAGCCTGGAAACTACACTCCTGGCTCTGTCCCCACACATAGTATTGCCTCTAGTCCATCTGCCTCATAGACAATATTGTCAAAGTTAGCACACAGTAAGAATTAGCTATGTGCTAGTCACTGTGCCAACTGCTTTCCATATATTATATCTCATTTAATTCTTACAACAGCCTCACAGGAAAGGTACTACAGTAGTACCCTCTTATTTGTGATTTCACCTTCTGTAGTTTCAGTTACAGTCAACCGTGGTCCAAAAATATTAAATGGAAAATTCCAGAAATAAACAATTCATTTGTTTTAAACTGTGGACCATTCTGAGTAGCGTGATGAAATTCTTGTCATCCCACTCTGTCCCCCCCAGGACGTGAATCATCCCTTTGTCCAGTGTATCCACACTATACATGCTACCTGACCCCGAGTCACTTAGTAGCTGTCTCACTTATGAGAGACAGAGAGACAGAGGGAGAGAGAGAGAGAGAGAGAGAGAAAGAGAGAGAGAGAGAGAGAGAGAGAGAGAGAGAGACCACGTTCGCATAACTTTTATTACAATATATTGTTATAATATTTTATCTTTTTATTAGTTATTGTTAATCTCTTATTGTGCCTAATTATATATTAAACTTTATCATAGGTTTGCATGTATAGGAAAAAAACATAGTATATATGCATATAGGGTTTGGTACTATCCACAATTTCAGACATCCACTGAAGGTCTTGGACATATCCCCCGTGGATGAGGGGGGACTACTGTATTAGACATTATCTTCATTTTATAGATGCAGAAACTGAAGTTCAGAGAGATTAGGTAACTTGTTGAACATCACGTGGCTGCTAGCAAGTGGCAGATCTTCCACCAGTCTGGCATCTCTTCCATCGTTGCTTCGGGTAGGGAATGGAAAGAATCTCAACAGAGCCAGCCTTTCTTAGGAACTCCACTATCCATGCTATCAGCATCTCCTCACTGAGCAGATGGAGTCCAGAGAGACTTAGAATGGTGCCAGTCTGTGGACTGGTTCCAGTCCAACAAGATAAGAAAAGAAATTGAGAGTTTAAAAATATTTTTAGAAATTTGATATTGCTGCAGCATCCAAATGTATGATCCATTTTTTATTTTATTTTACAAAAGTAACGTTTTATGACAGATTGGAAATTTAAAAAAGAAATAACCAATCTTTCACCATAGTTTGAGAAGCACTGGTATAGACAAATCCTGTCCACTATCCATGCCCATGACCTGTCATTTTGAAGGCAGGAGTGGTCAACTACAAGCCAGAAAAGTGGTGAGCTGGTTCCCAAAGGATTATGGGAACAACTTGATTCAACCCAAGATGAACTTGATGCTGAGGGTTTGTGAAAGACAAAAAAGGCCTGATCTTGTTCCTCTTGGGAGTTCTCCAAGAAGAATGATGTAATTGGTTTTAAATGATAATCATGCTGTGGATAAAGACCCAGCATCAGTTTTATTTCAAGGATTTCCTTGGTAGGGCTCCAACCAAGCATCCATCAACAGAGAGCATTGATGTGCTGTCCTCCAGATCCAGAGATGCCATTGCTGTCCTCAGTAAGCATTGCTGTCTTTCCATATACAGCTGGACATGACCAGTTAACTGTTGTGGGACAGGACAGACAGTGGGAAGTGGAACTAGATTGTAAAGTGAGTTTTAGGGGGCTAAGCTAAAGGTCTAGGCAGGTGACCAGACTCTAGTTTTTCCCTTCTACCTTCTGCCAGGGCAAATGCTATTTATCCCAGCTCTGCTTTCTCCAGTCAGCTCTGCTTAACTCTTCTGATCCTCATCACTTTTCCCTTCATTGAATCCTCAAACTAACCTTATGAGTTCCAGTCCAGTAATAGATTTCAGTGTTACTCCCATTTTATAGATGAGGAAGGAGGCACATAGAAGTTAAGAGATTAAGTGATTCATTCAAGATTGCACAGGTAATATGTGGTGGAGTTGACCTTCAAACCCAGGCAGTGTGGCTCAAAAGGGCAGATGTTTAGCCAATAGCCTATACTCTGAAATATTTGCCTTGTGATAGGGGCCTTCAATGACTTAATCTGAAGGAGTGGCTCTAATGGTGGAGATCTCAGACATCAGGGAGCCTGATAGGGGAGAGAATTCTGGTCTTGGAGACCTTTCCTGGAGGTACACTCAACTCTGCCATCTGAGCCCTATGTTTTGTGGCGGCTCCTCTGTGATACTATTTCTACCTCTTGTATGAAGTAAGTGAGGGAAGATATTCCCTGCTTGGGCTTGTGACATCTTTGTAAATGCCCAAGGCCTCCAAGCCTTGGCCTCAACGTTTCAGTGGCCCTTGTATGTGTTGAGTTCACTTAAACATCGTTCCAACTCAAATGGGCAGAACCTGGTGACATCTCAACTTGAAGCATTTTAGGTTGTACTTTTTACCGCACCTCATTGTCATTCATTCTGTTTCTGGAGATCAAAAACTAGGGCCTGTGTTTTTACTGCCACTGAGTCTGTCATTGTCATCTGTGCATTCTGTAGTAAAATGTCACAGATTGTGGTTTCATCTGTCTCTGCTTTCACCTGTCAGTTAGGGTAGGTGTGGTCAGTCACTCACAATTGGTCTGCTAAGAGCATGATCCCTTTGATATGCTGGGGGTTTGTTCCAGCTTGGTACATGGGCAAGGAAAACCTCAAGCTGGGCATGGGCTCTCAAGAGAAGACACTGTCCCTAGGTCAGCTCTTGCAGTGGGTGGCTGTCAGTGCCCAAAAACAGCAAGGAAAGGGAGAGGTAAAGAGCTTTGCAGCTGGTCCCAGTGCCATTGCTAATGGATTTGTATGTCATCTTTGGCATCCTGCTACAGGCTGCCAACTCCTTGAAGAAAAACAGCCCTGCTTGGCCCTGCCCAAACAATGGAGAGATCAGGGTCAACTGCCTGTGGGGTGCTCTAGGCCTCTGAAATCTACAGCTCAATAATACCTATCACAGGGTAGTTTCCATTCTTTTGGAAGTTTGGCTGCTCCCTTAAGGCACAAGGAAAAATCTGCCTCTATTTGGCCTCCCATTTCTGTTGGTCAGCTGGCATCATCAGGAGTTCTGTTCTTAGGGTCCCTGGCAGCCAGTTTGTCAAGAGCGGGCTGGGAAGAACAGTCACTTGTTTCCTGTCTGCCAGACACTCAGAGCTGCTGGAAATCCATGTGGATGCAATAACTCTACATGGTTTCATTCATCAAGATACAGAGAGAAGACACTCCTTCCAAAGACAAATAGGACTCACATGCCTACTCTAGCCAGTTGGGTAGGTTTCATACTTCTCCACACTTTTTAAAGTATAATTAAGTGTCGGGGCTGCCCCATACATTTCCTTCTGTGTTCATATAACATTTGTTTCTCAGGGTCCCTGGGGACTGAAGATTTTGTAAAAGGATAAAACAGACCAAAACACATAGGCAAATTATTCATATTTATGAGTGGAAACTGAATAAGACAACAGATTGTTGAGGCTTTGTTACCAAGACAGGAATTTGATTCCAGGCTGCAGGAATGGTAGGACAGTGTCCAGAGCAAAGAAAAGAGGGTACAAGAAGCCTGATCTGTATGATGGGATGGGCCAGACCCCACCTGGACTATTGTGCTCATGTTTTGGAGACCATCTGTAGGAGTGAAGGGACACCTGATGAGAAACAGTTGAAAGAATTGGGAATGTTTAACTGGAGGGGAAGACTCATGGGGAACATGACAGCTGCCTTTAAAAAATTGAAGGGCTGGCCCGTGGGAGAGAGGGAGGGGACTTAAGGCAGAATT